>NC_053195.1:16239893-16549263 GCF_905163445.1 Pararge aegeria
TTATTTTTTGTTAATTTATAATTGATACTTATTTGAATTTAATTGATCATTTTACATTATAAACATATAAATATAACATTTGACATAGCACTCAGGGCTACTGAAGACAGCGCCACTCACACATGAGTAGAAAGTAGAAGGAAAGTTAAAAGGCAGTAAAAAAAAAAGCAATGTAGCATAACCATATCACGACTCGTGCGCTGACACTTATTCAGAGCAAAAGTCGCATAAAGAAGGTCTCTGACACCATGTCAGACGATAACTGGGTGCGAAACATATAAAAAAAAAACCACAGCAGTCACCGCTGCGCTAGTGAGGTCGTCGAGAAATCACGTGAATTTTCGTCGGAGATTGCCCGACTAGTTTCGAACCGATTCAGCGCAGTCATGAGCTTGTTCGTGGGACGCTGAAAGACACACACTGATGCTGCATAAATTATTCATTTCCATGTTCCAGGTCTGCGAAGGCCTCAACATGCACCTGTCGTCAGTCCACACACCTGAAGAGGAGCGATTCGTTGTGACCGGGATAAGGCAGAGCAGCGATTACAGCGCCGGCTCAGTGTACTGGCTGGGCTCTCGTCTGGACTCCAGCGCCGAGCTGAGCTGGGTCGACAGCACCACCATGGATTACCAGGCCTGGCCGCCGTACAATGAAACTGAGGATATGGACGACGCGTGCTTAGCTGTACAAGTAAGTATAAGGCTTAGTCATCTGTGGGGAAGCTCTTTGTTATAGACTCGGTAGACCGTCGCGCCAGGAGAATTAGATATATGCGACAAATCACCCCACCGCACTCAAAAATGTTCTATATTTAATATCATCATCAATAGCCTGTCACAGTCCACTGCTGGACTAAAGGCCTCTCTCGTTGGGAGGGTTGGTGATAGCAGTATAGGTAGTACTAGCACAGAGGACGCTGCTGCCCGATCTCCGTTATATTCCCTTAGTCGCATCGTACGACACCCGCGGGAAGAGGTAGTGACAACTGTGTTCTGACCTGTAGTCACCGCACTGCACAATCCTTATCCCTATCCCTATCCCTACTAATATTATAAATGTCAGTGTAAGTTTGTTTGTTACGCTTTCAAGCAAAAACTACGTAATCGATCCTCATGAAACTTCGTACACATATTCTTGGAAGTGTTAGAAGTAATAGAGAATACTTTTTATCCCGACATTAAGCTCGGTTCCTTTGGGAGAAGGGATGAAAGTGTTTGACGATTTTACACCGTAACTCCGACAAATTATAACCGATTGAAATAATTATTTTTGTACTACAGAGGTTATAACATGTGTTTAATTTTGCCCAAACTTTGTGTAGATCTGATAAATGTGGTTGGAGATTGAGGACAGAACTCCTCAGCAGCAACCCCCTCATTTAAGGCTTAGCGATACAGAATACTTTAAATTATTTTTTAGAACTACAACTTAATTGAATGCCACATCAAAATACAAAATCAAACACAGACGAAGTCGCGGGCAACAGCTAGTATATAATATATCAAATATTATAAAATCTGCCTTTTTAATTTTATATACAGGTTAAATATAATTCAAATTGAAAAACACATAATAATAATAACAAACAAACATTAATATTTACAAAAAATATAAGCCGTCTAACTGTTAACATTTATCCAAAATTCTGGCGCTATTGCCCCTTTGAATTGATTGCATAGCCGTTGGGCTTAATAAGCGCCAGCTCTTGGGTCACCAGACGTCAATACCAATTTTTCGAACACGAAAATTTTTTGATATACTAAAATACTATATGCTGCGTTTCCAGTGGAAAACTTCGCCCGTACCGTCTCAACCCAGTGGGTTGTACTGGACGTTGCACAAATGCACCGCCACTGGGGGATACGTGTGCAAGCGACGCCTCAACTCCGAGCACGTGCTTCGGAACAACACTGTGGAAGGATCATCGGGTAAATGAAATAGTTGATTCATAACGCAGTAGTATTTCATACAAAAATGTCACCGATAGGAAGGAAGACTCCATTTAAAAGTAAGGTTTTTTATAGTCATAATTGAAGGACCAAGTAGATGGGCCATCTGATGGTAAGTGGAAAACTATCCCATAAACAGAGCAACACTTCACAGGACATACTACTACACAAACGTACAAACTTTAGCATTTATAATATTAACAAGATATTATATAATATTTACTTTTCAGGAGTATTGACAAGTCCCAACCACCCTGGTATATACGACACTGACCTGGATTACTGGGTGCACGTGCAAGGGCCCCCGGACACCCGACTCGTGTTCGTCTTCACCATCATAGACTTGGAATATCAGAACGACTGCCTTTATGATTTTATTGAGGTAATTTATCTTTATAGATAACGAACATGAAAGGTCCCAGAAATGATCCTTGCTTAACACCGTAAATCATGCTAGATAATTTTATATAATGACTTTACATTATTATAGCTTTATCAACTAGTAACACAACTCATCATGAATTCGCACGCAAGCCACAAGATACATCTCTCATGAAAAAAAAATGAAACAATTTATAAGTAATTTCAAATCTCCATATTACCAGAATCGCCTTAAACATCGCTAACAAAATGTCATAGTTTCGTCTCAAGATTCTATCGATCAAATTTTCTCAAGTTGTACTTGATCGAATGCCTTTAATTACTCACAGATAACAAAAATGGCATAATGTCCCATTTATAATTATATGGTCAAGAAAAGTTCATTGAAAAATTAAACTATTGTTCCAGTTACGAGACAGTAAATTTAGTACCAAGTCTTCAAGGTACTGTGGATCTATGGCAGAAACCAGATGGGTAGCCACGAGCAATGAAGCAATTTTACATTTTCATTCCGATTACAAGTAAGTATTTACGATATAAATTAGCGTATCACCGTAATATATAACAAAGCTATTAATGGTGATATATAAATTTAAATTTTTCCGTTAGAAGATGATATTATATACCAGCGGTAAAAAATTGTCTTTGTCCGTTTCCAAAATACAGATTTAGTATATGCATTCTAAACTTCATGGTAACAACAAGGGTACAAGACAGATTGACGGATACACACTTTTACTATCGAGAACTAGTCGTGATTACTTATAGTATTCTACTAGCTGTACCCCGCGATGTTACCTACGGTGAATAAGTCGTTAAGTTGCGTTGTTAAGACGTAAAGAAAGGACGATATTTGGTGTAAACAATACGATTGTTCCTTTAACTTTTTCAGGACCAAAAGTAGCCTATGTTATTTTCCGTCCTTTCGACTAGCTCTATGCTATAAATCAGGTCGATTGGTTCATTTATTAGGGTGTGAAGGACGGACAAACGCACAAACACACTTATAATACTATGGATTTAAATATAAAGTAGGTTTCAAAATTCGTTTATTAGCAGTAGGCCCATTTTACATGCACTTTCGAAACGTCAAGTCATGTATGTCTGTTTGTAGTGACTCTACCACCGGTTCGGAAGGCAGATTTCACCGAGAAGAGCCGGCAAGAAACTCAGCAGATTGCTCTTTTTCAATATAATTTTACAATTTACAATGAAAAAAAATATATTTAATAAATTTTCTATCTAGTGAGAGATGAGAGCGGAGCCTGCTTCTAAGCAGCCTTGTCGTTAAATTCGTTCATATTTAGAATCAGATAAGTAGTGTCCCATGTTTTGATTCACTTTCAGTGTCCAGGGTTCAGGGTTCATGGTGAACTGGCGAGCCGTAGAGCTGGCGGGGTGTCCGTCCCAAACGTTCACTTCTAAAGATGGATTAATACACAGCCCGAACTACCCGCAATTTCTATTACCAGAATTGGATTGTACCATTGATATTTTTGCACCTGCAGGTATGATCTTACCTTTATATTAGTTAAGTATAGTGTATTTTTGCCGTGTGGAGACGGCAAATACCGTTGTCACCACCCCTCTTCTTCCAGCGGGTGTCGTACAAGATAACTAAGGATAGGATAAGATAGGACTAATATAACGGAGAACGGGCAGCGTCCTCTGTGTCTCTACCATAAAGCGTGTTCATTTTATTAGGTACGCGTCGCGTCGCGTAGGTACTCGTCTCGGCCTTTTATCTTGACATACAGATGATATAAAATAAAGAAAAACTCCAGTAAGAGTTATAAAAGTCTTAAAAATAGATATTGTAAGAGATATAAACAGCCTACCCTCAAGTATTTATAACTCGTACTGGAGATTGTCTTCATTTTATATCATCTGCATACCCTGTGCATACCCACTATGAACGCCACTGCCACTGGGCTATCACCGCCTGAAAATATAACTAAAACAATTAAAATTGCAGGAAAGCGAGTGTTTCTGAACATTAGTTTTTTCGACTTTGGCTATGGAACCTTCGAGAACGGTGTCCCAATCAACGTGACGGATACAATACCTGAAGAAAACTTTTTAGAGATCCGAGTGGATTTAGAGAGTCCACCAATCCGACCGTTCCTAACCTCGAAGATTTTGACGCACGGTTTATTTGTATCACAATCTGAAATATTGAGGTTGAGACTAAGAACTGGAGAAAATGCCACGGGTGTTGGATTCTTGGCACACTTTAAAACAGGTGAATGAACATGAAGTTTTTTTTATACTTGTTTTGAACCCTCGTAGCTTTAGCTTTAAGATTACGAATGTAGGTATCGCTATCACCACTCATTACTATTTATACATTTTGTATGTGATTAACGCATCAAAAGTACCATTTATGTGCCTATTTTAATAAAGAAATATTTGACTTTGACTTTGACTTTGGTAGTGTACTTGAAGTGTTTAATATTTTTCCAGTATGGTACGTGAACGCATCACACGTAGTCAAACTGGGTGATAATACACGCGGGAGATTGACAGCTCCTAATTGGCCTGGAAGCCCGCCATCCCATACAGCAATGCGTACGCGGCTATTTGCTCCACACGGGCACACGCTGTCTGCGGCGTTTGCGCGCACTACCCTCGTCCCTAACCAGACTCTGTGGCCCTGCGGACAAGGGAAAGGATGGATCGAGGTGAGTGTTACAATATTTAAGTAGGTAAAATAAACGGCCGACTAGCGCAGTTTGCAGCGACCCTGCTTTCTGAATCCAAGGCCGTGGGTTAGATTCCCACTGCTGGAAAATGTTTGTGCGATGAGCATGAATGTTTTTCAGTGTCTGGGTGTTTATATGTATATTCTAAGTATTTATGTATATTATTCATAAAGATATTCATCAGTCATCTCAGTACCCATAACACAAGCTACGCTTACTTTGGGCCTAGATGGCGATGTGTGCTTTGTCGTAGTATATTAATTAATTATTTATTTATTATTTACTAGCTGTTGCCCGCGACTTCGTCTGCGTTTGTTTTTTGATGTGGCATTAAATTGCTGCTGTCCGCTGAGGAGTTCTGTCGTCTATCTCCAACCACAGTTTGGGCACACAATTAAACACATATACCTGTATAGTACAAAAATAATTATTTAAATCGGTTCTAATTTGTCGGAGTTATGATGTTAAATCGTCAAACACTCATCCCCTCTCCCAAAGGAACCGAGCTTAATGACGGGATAAAAAGTATCCTATATTACTTCTAACACTTCCAAGAATCTATATATATCATATTTACATTCTCCGTGGAAAAATACATGGTCATACCAATTTTTATGACAATCGGTTGAACGGGGCGGAAGTCGATACTTGACAGCGCCGCCTGGTGGGGAGTTACATCAATGGGCATAGCATATAAACCTTCTCCGTGAAAAAATACATAAGCATACAAATTTTCATAATGATCGGTCAAATAGTTTCTGAGTTTATCGATGACATATATACAAACATCCTCTTTTATATATATAGATTTAATAAAAAATTTAATCTCAAATCAAAAAATGGAAGATTGTCTCATGTATCATCAAACTTAACAATTATTCATTGTAAAGTCAATATCTCCTGAGGATGCTCCGGTTTCGGAGCGAAACGTGCGTAGAGGGTACATTGCCGAAGATCTGTTTGGTGTGGAGTATAAGGATTGAAGAAATTATAAATTACACCATACAGATTCTCCTGCTATTCGCGGAGTACAGCAAACTAAGCTTAATTTTCCTAATATATCATGGAATTCCGCAAAGTAACGCCTGCTTCTGTCCAATATTTATCAAAAGGTGAATTAGTCGAGTGTTCCTAGCTTTTGATAAAATTTAGTATTAGTTTTTGAGAGAGTTTTTGTGACAGAACTCGTCCGAGGAAGTACCGCAAAGCGCAGTCTTAAATATTTTTTCACAACTCCCTCAATATGGGGTCAAATGAAAGGGTTTGAATAATGTACATCAAATTTAAATCTATTTTTAAATTTTTATTAGGTCAAGGACAGTTACACGGACAAGAACGGAACACAATGGACCCTCTGCGAGGTGGAGAAGACTAAACGGAAGCTGGAGTCCAACGCCCCGCTGGTCATAAACTCATATCTCCACTCGTTGATTGTGACACACCACTCGGGCGAAGACGGCATGGGCTTGGACGTGGCCATAGTTGTCAACTTAGGTTAGTTATGCCCATTTTCACAAAACCTAGGGATCACCTTAATCGGATGCCTCAAGAAAAAAGCGTTCCACTCACTCTTTTGTGATGTCAAATGTTGTTGGGAACCGGCTTAAGTTAGGGGACTAATAAAAAGACACTTGACGGATGAAAAAAATATTTATTAATTTTCTCTTACGACTAGTATTACAAGGATTTTCCTAATTCAATAGCGTAGAGTCTGATGTAAATTCTGATGATCTATATTTGGTTTATTTTATAAATTTAAATCTATACCAAAAATGAAAAATATGATAATACAAATACAAAATACCACACCTTGAGGCAATTATATTTTTTTTTATTTAAAAGCGGTTTTGTATAGAGTTTCGGACAAGCTAAAATTTTTTTCACATTGTGAAATAGCATACCTGAGCTCTGTATATAAAGCCACGAAAGCCAATTAATAAAAAAATATCGAGCGTTAGAAAATCTCGAGCGAATCAGATTATTTTAAGCTAAGTTAGTTTGCATAAAAGTGTGCAATACAAAGATCTGACAATTTGAGCATGACAAATGAGGGAATCGCAAAAAAAGGACACCTGGAGATTCTTGAGGTTGGTTTTTTTTTTATTTGGATTTAAATTAATCACGAATCACGGAGATCTGCCAATTTGCGGACGAAGTAGTTAAAATCGAAAATAAGGTGTGGGGCGGACTATGTATTTCCAATTTCGCGCCACTCTGCGATTTTCTATCTCTCACTCTCTCCCACCGACTCCATTGTACGTTCCGCCACCATGATGCTATCACAGCTGATCACAACAACGGCTTGTATATACAACGCCCTTCTCATGCTTTCTCTATACCGCACTGTCTCGCACTGTCTCCATAGTTCGTTCTTGGGCACGTCTTGCGATTTAGCGTTCCGATACGATGTCAAATGACGACGCGTACAAATGATTAGGGGTTTATGAATTTAATATAACCGCCAATAAACCGTATTGGAATAAATTAAAAAAAAAAACCCTATATTATTTGGGACCTCGTGTTTCTGCAATATACCATACAATCCAGTCTACCAAAGATGATAGAGAGTTTGATAGAGACAATGACTCTTTGCGTTTCAGATGCTGAATACCACAACAAAATACTGCTGCTCTCCGATGATACCAAGTTAGAGTCATGCTACCCAAACCCTTGTCTTCACGGAGGGCGATGCGCAGCTGAAGATTCTAAAAACTTTTGCCGGTGCTCGGGATATTATACTGGTAATCTTTTGTTACAATATTATATTTATATAGAAATAGAGCAGCGGAAAGGAGGCCCAGTTGTATACCTTTTTTTATAAACCAAGCAGATGGGTCCTTTGAGAACGTCATGGAGTACTCACACATGTTTCCTCCCGATGTTTTCCTTCGCAAGTTATATTTGTAATAATTTTTTTATTAGTAATAATTGACGGATCAAGCAGATGTTCCATCTAATAGTAAATGGAAAACCGTCGCTTATAAACAGAGCAGAACTTCCCAGGGCATGCAAGGAGCAAGTCCTATAACGTGCCGATTTAGGTTCCCCCTTAAATATTACTTTAAAAAGAAAGTAATTAAAAATAACATTTTCTGTGATCGGGCCACTGCGTGTACCGATCACTGCACCGTCATCAGTTTACGCAATCGTCGAGCCTCGTGGCCATAACTAGGACGTGCACTTCGGGCTGCCACTCGACGCGTACTCTTTGTCAATATCATTATATCATTTACATATCATTGTCAATTATTATCATTGGAAACACAGTCCACTTATCAATCTCTATCATTTATCATCACTCCACAAAGGACTACATCTACCCAACATGCTGCAAAATTCTAAAAATTATAAAGATTGTTAAACTTCAAAATGATGTTGGAAAAGAGCAATCTGCTGAGTTTCTTGCCTTCCGAACCGGTGGTAGAGTCACTACAAACAGACTGACTTGACGTTTCAAAAGTGCTTATTAATTAGGCCTGCTTGAAATAAATGAATTTTGATTTTTTTTTTTAATGGTACGGAAAAACATCGTGATGAAACCAGCTTGCCAGAGAGTTCTCCATAGAGTTCTCAAAGGTGTGTAAAGTCCACCATTCCGCACTGTGCCAGCGTGGTGGACTACGGCCTTAGCCCCATCTCATTATGGGATATGGACCCGTGATAGTAACTTTTGAACGCTCTATAGTATGGCTCTTAATGCTAAAAAATGTTTTCATGTAAAATATACAAGAAATAAAGAACCACTTGTCCCTAGTTACTCAATTGGTAATGTTGTACTGCAAGATGTACCGGAGATCCAAGACTTCACTATTGACAAAAAGCTAAATTTCAGATCACACATGATTAATGTTGTTACTAAAGCTGCGAAGCCTTTGGGGTTCTTAAAACGTAATACGAGGGGGTTTTCCATTAAGACTCAAATTATATTATACTAGCTGTTGCCCGCGACTTCGTCTGCGTTTGTTTTTTGATGTGGCATTAAATTGCTGCTGTCCGCTGAGGAGTTCTGTCGTCTATCTCCAACCACAGTTTGGGCACACAATTAAACACATATACCTGTATAGTACAAAAATAATTATTTATATCGGTTCTAATTTGTCGGAGTTATGATGTTAAATCGTCAAACACTCAACCCCTCTCCCAAAGGAACCGAGCTTAATGACGGGATAAAAAGTATCCTATATTACTTCTAACACTTCCAAGAATCTATATATATCATATTTACATTCTCCGTGGAAAAATACATGGTCATACCAATTTTTATGACAATCGGTTGAACGGGGCGGAAGTCGATACTTGACAGCGCCGCCTGGTGGGGAGTTACATCAATGGACATAGCATGTTCGTTTTCTCCGAGGAAAAATACATGGTCATACCAATTTTTATGACAATCGGTTGAACGGGGCGGAAGTCGATACTTGACAGCGCCGCCTGGTGGGGAGTTACATCAATGGACATAGCATGTTCGTTTTCTCCGTGGAAAAATACATGGTCATACCAATTTTTATGACAATCGGTTGAACGGGGCGAAGTCGATACTTGACAGCGCCGCCTGGTGGGGAGTTACATCAATGGACATAGCATGTTCGTTTTCTCCGTGGAAAAATACATGGTCATACCAATTTTTATGACAATCGGTTGAACGGGGCGGAAGTCGATACTTGACAGCGCCGCCTGGTGGGGAGTTACATCAATGGGCATAGCATATAAACCTTCTCCGTGAAAAAATACATAAGCATACCAATTTTCATAATGATCGGTCAAATAGTTTCTGAGTTTATCGATGACATATATACAAACATCCTCTTTTATATATATAGATAATGCCTTAGTGAGAAGCAGCCTCGAATACGCAAGTACTATCTGGAATCCTGCTTACAGCGTGCACTCGCAGCGCCTTGAAAGTATACAGCGCGCTTTTACTCGGCACCTGGCTTTTTATGTCAGTGGTCTTTCACACGGACAGCCATATAATCAGCGATTGGCAGTGTTTAAAATGACATCTCTTCGAAACAGGCGAGATATTCTCGATCTGTGTTTTTAACATAAAATATTACAAAACAAAATTAAATGTAACAACCTTCTCAATCATATATCTCTGACTGTCCAGAAGTTGCAAATCCACAAATTTTTTTCATATACCATTTACTAAATCCCATCTCGGAAAACAAGCGCCTATTATACGTATTTGTGCGAAATACAACGAGTTATCTATAAAGATATCTTCCATGACTCACAGCTTTAAGAAAAAAAACTCACCGAACACTTATCGGTGAGTTAAATTTTGTGTAAATTTTTTTGCAAATTAAGTTTACATGACGCTTTGTCAATGCTATGTGCACTTGTCATTGACGTGCATATCAGTCCATGTGTTTGTGTGTGTGCTATGTTTAAAAAAACGTGTATAATATGCATGTTGTTAGTGCTCTTAAATAAATAAATAAAATAGAATGAATAAACGCTCTGTACTGTTGGTCCTTTAATTATAACTAGGAAAAATAAGCTCTGCTACTACTCAATACGGTCCCTTGCATGAGTGTACCAGACTATCTGCAAATAGGCAGAAGTGGCGAATGACCGTGAGGCGAAAAACAACTGCCACAAACAATGTCCCACCGTGATAACCACGACCGCTCTGGCAAGAGTGTTACGACAAAGGAGAAGAAGAGAGAAGGCTACTCAATAACTTCTTCTGCTGTTTCCAGGAGTGTTTTGCCTTCTCACAGCCTGCGAGCGTTCACCCTGCGTGTTCGGAAACTGTTCTCTGGTGATAGGCGGGGGTGAGGAAGACGGCTTCAGCTGCTCTTGCGCTCGAGGCTGGAAGGGCAAACGCTGTGCTGACAGAATACGACCTTGCGCTTCACGGCCTTGCAATAATAGAGGGGCGTGCGTAGAAAGAGATGGCGCTTTTTTGTGCCAGTGCAATCCTTCGTGGAAAGGAAAAAGGTATTCATTTTTCCAAAGATCAAATGATTTCGACTGATTGCCGCAGTGGAAATCGACCCTGCTTTCTGAGTCCAAGGCCGAAATTTATGTGTGATGAACATAAATGTTTTTTCAGTGGCTGGGTGTTCTGTTACCATTAAGTGTTAATGTTCTTTATTCATAAAAATATTCATCAGTCATATGTACCCATAACACTAGCTACGCTCACTTTGGGGCTAGATGGCGATGTGTGTATTGTCGTAGTATTTATGATTATTATTATTTATTATTCATTTCTTATCTACAAGTAAAATCCTACTAATTTTTACGAAACCTTTACTATTATTGAGTGTTCGTTAGCTATGTTTGATGGAAATTTTATTATCAAATGAAAAAGCTTGTAGAATACAAGAATGTACAATGAACAATATATTGAAAGTCGGTGTTTTTTAAATTTTAATTTTTATTTTAATTATTTACTATTCCATATTTATAGCAACCTATTATGATAATTAAATCAGTTGAGTGCTTTTCGGAACGTGTTTTAGATTGTTCTTTTGCTGCTGGTAACCTAGAGATGTATTTTCAGGTGTGAAATACCAAATCCCACGCCAAACATCGTCGGTCTCGGAACAAAGATGATGCAGGAACCATTCTGGTTGGGTCTGTTCGCGGTATTTCTAGTTCTCGGCTCCATCGGTTTAATCTGGTGTGCTAAGAGACATTTCCCAGAGAAGATCGAGAAACTTCTCGCCGAAGAAGCAGATCGATGCGCAAGACGTAAGTTTACTAAAACAGTTCAATACATTCCAGTTGTACACAAAATTTAAATGCTTCACATTCCAGCTCATCTGTAGAGTTCAAAGTTCTTTAGGATTCACCAAAGTTACGTCGGAAACAGGTGATAAACATGAATTTAATTTGTGTTACATGATTTTTGTTAAGAATCGGCATTGGTTGTAACCACTGATAGCTCTACAGGTAGGTTGGTTCGACTTAAATTTTGGGACAAAATTGAAGTACAAAATTTCCCCATCTCAATCAAAATGTTTTACTTGGAAACATGTTAATTTTTAGTCCTACAATTTGGCGCAAGCATAAGTTTTGTGTATAAAAATTTTCAATTTTTGGAGGACAAATCTTTAGGCTTCGGAAAATTTAACACTGAAAGAAATTAGAATATCCCGATTTCGGATTTCGTGAGCACACAATTTAACAGCTTTTTCACAGTTTTCTCTATAAGACACAAATTTAAAAATTTCACTGGAATTTATAGTACCATCCGTTAATTACGTCTTACTTCACAAATGTTTCATTATGTTTCGTCACATCAAAGTGTCGCACTTTTTTAGCATTTTTTATGTTACTAACTTGTAATTATGTTGTTCAGTTTAAAATCAAAATCAGAAGTGGGATCATTTGAAAAAGTTGTTTCTTAAATTTATTACATAAGTTGTGAAATCACTTCTACTTTTATATGTATACCCCTTTTATCTTTTTAAATAAGTGATGTCATTAATGGATGGTCTTTATGCATAGATACAAATCACCGTATATTAAAAGCTTTGTGACATGTTTATCAGATTGTTTCCGCTATATTTATGTACTTCCTAACGCACTGTCTCTGGGATGGTAAGGACACGTTTGTACGCAATTTGTTTCTTCTCTGTCTTATTTCTTTCTATGTTATTCGGCATAATCACAAACTCCAAAACTAGTATATGTATTTATGTTAAGCGAAACTAATATGGATACCTGCATAATTTGTGATAGAAATATTTTTATAGGCTATCAAATGTTTAAAAACTAAAAACAATGTCATAATGTACTTTCTTCGCACGTCTAGGTGATCTAAAATATCTTCACATGTTCATACTATACTTCACATATAAATCTTTATAGGTCAGAGTTTAGACAATCAATAAAGGCACTTATATTTTGATATAGTAAGGAGTTTTTGACTATCGCACGAAACACAATTATTTTACCTTGATTTATTTATAATCAGGCAATATTTTAATCACAAAAAACATTAAAAATATTCAGCTATGATTAATTATCATTTTACCAGACCATTTTTTCAGGGCTTACCCGTTTTTTTAATTACGAATTTTTTATTACTTAGCTAAAAATCGTTTGTTAAATTAGAGTAACTCTAAATTGATGACTCTCAACGTATCTAATATTAAATTTGTCATCTCAATATAATATATTCATAAATGCGAAAGATAAAACAATTGTGTCAAAATCAGCTTTCTTGAAGCTTTTTCAAAAGCCGGGATATACCAAAATATGTGATGTTACCTAGATTACGAATTACGATAGTTATGTTGAGTGTACCTAATAATATATTTCAGCAGACAATGTTTTTGTATGTTATGTATTTAAAGGAAGGTGGTTTTGCTCGAAGATATTCCAAACTATCTCTATATCCTCCAGATTATATAGTTATAGTTCGTCTAGTTTCTAAGCGCTATTGGCAAGTGAATTCCTCGAAAAAATTGATTTAAGAATATTTCCATTTTAATTAAGTTCTTTTAATAGGGCATTCTTTTTTATCATATTCCAAACATCATTGTAGAATATAGTATGACTAAGATATGACAATGTTTTGAGTTGACTATTTCCAATCATATCTTAAGTCATCGTGCGTTATCCATGTCTTATTTTCCTGCTATTTTTTTTATTCTAGCTTCAGAATCAGATGTGTTCATTCACACGCCAAATTTTTTACATTCAAAAGCATTTGATATTGAATATTTGTCATCTTCAGTCTTAATAATTTCTCGGTTTTGAGTTCCTCTTTCACATTAGAGAGATCTTATTCCCACCAAGCTGTTCCAATGCAGGCTGTTAGCTCCATTGTTTATAATCATGCGTCGTTTTCGTTTTTTTTTTGTTTGACTTCAGGTAGATAAGCTTGCCTCGTATCGCTTAGAAATTGACAATCTATAATAATTTTAATGTTTGAACACTCCTACCCCTCAATTACCAACAAAGCCTACAGAATGTGCGTTATTAATATAAGGTCCCTCGCACACATGGATTTTCGTCGACGAGTTAAAAACCGTGCGTATTTTGTTGTCGCACGGATTTAAATTATTTCGATTATAATGGAAATCAATGAGTGTATGAGGGGCGCTAGTGGTTAATGTTGATTGGCTATGTCCCGGCGCTCTATGGCGTATGGCGCTCTATGGCGTATGGCGCATTATGGCGTATGGCGGTTCAATGGCGTGGGCTAGCGACGCGGGGCCGTGCGGCAGATTCACGCGGCCAGTACACGGCGGTGCCACAGCAGCCTTCCACGTCCTAGCATATTCCCGGTACTTAACCAGGGTCTGCTCATTTGAACCCATATTTGACAACAAACCAGTTTATACACCGCGATTGTTTTTATCGTCTTACCTCGGCGGCCCCCTTAAGTTAAAGCATTATTAAGCAAAATACCAAATTTATTCAGTTCAGATAGGTGTCTTATCATAAATACAGTTTTTTAAAAAACTTATTGATCACTTGAGTTTATTCAAATAAATCTGAAATATTGGAAACCACCGCTGCACCGCGTCGCTTGCACTCGCTGTAGGGTGTTTCTTAAATTATTTCCAAGATATTACTTATTAAAATATTAATTTTTATCAACAAATAGTAGGCCTTTGCCAACTAACCGGGTCTCCGTTGTAAGTCGACAAAAGTTCGCCGTGTGTACATTTGATTGTCATCTACCGAACGGTTAAAAAAACGACTAGCTTAGGCTTATGATAACTTCTAATTACGGTTGAAGTTAGTGATAACATTCGGGCCAATGGCTTTATGTGCTCCAAGGCACAGAGGTGGGGTAAATGGCCAATTTTATAAAGGCAGGACATCGTTGCAAATATCAACCTTTAGATTTAAAGTCTCGAGTAGAAGTTTTACCAAAACTCGTAATTCGAAATTGGCGCTATTCACTCCGATTAACTTTCTGACGTTTTCTTTTCGGTGAATAGTTATTTCTATGCAAAATTTGCGAGGAGTGGACAATCCAGAGTTTAAACCTGTTTTTCTTTCTCTTTTAAAATAAATTTATAGAAAAAATTACAATAAACCTTTCCGAAATATTTCATAACACAGAAGCTGAACTTTTGAAATAGCTGCTTGAAAGCGCTGTTCTGTTGTCCATTTATTGTTATTTATTGCAATCAACACTCAAAATTATAGAGACAAAGACTACGCTATAGAATTATTACTTATTAATCACGATAAGGCCGACTCACTCTCAGTGCCTTGGGGCCGTGATATGTCCGTGCGGTCGGCCGTGCGGTAGGCCGCGCGGTTGTCCGCGCGGTTCCTGTGACGCAGCGTTTGTCCACAGCTCGGCCGGAGGCGCCGCACCGCACGCTGTTCGCGCGGCTCGGTATCCGCAAGCCGTCCGTGTCGGGGCTCGCACACCCGCGCGCGGCCCGCACGTTTAGTTTGGACGATCTGTTAAAGCCGCCGCCCGGACGTAAGGAGTGGAGCGCGCTCCTACCCGTGCACTCCGCGATACATTGCCATGCCGGTCTAGGGTTGTCACCTATCGTCAAACTTCTGACATAAAAACATGCGCAGTCAATACAAGTATTTTGGGACTGCTGATATAAGTGAAAACTAAATCTATGTAAAGTATACTTAATACTCATGAAAGCGTCGGGTGTTCATGACCCGAATTTTTGTTCACTAAAAAGTGCACATATATAAACAGTATACATATATATAGCTCAAGGAATGCGTTCGGTTACGATGTCGCGAATGCCATAATTTTTTAGGTCAAATCAAAAAACATTTTATTTTACAATATACACGAAGCAATAACAAACACAACTGCAAGAAAATACAGGTACAATAGGCTACCTCATCGGTTAAAAGCAATACCTAAGTTTTGTTCAACCAAAAAGTCCTTAATACGCCTAAAGAAGTTTTCACCTGACATCGTTACGACCTTTACGAACAAGCTTTTTGCCGCCCTCCCAGCCGCAGTGGTGAACACAGTAGTCTTAGAAGGAGGAGATATTTCGCGAATTTATTAATTTCCGAATTTCCTCTGAGTCTGAGTTACCTCCTCACCAACAAAGTTGTTCTTCAAACGATTTAGTTACAGTACGATGCCGTTTAGAAAGCGATTCGGGTAGGTTAAAATGTTAGCAAGTCTAGTAGATTATTTTTTGCACGAAGGACGTGATCCTATGAATATATCTGTTACCAGTACTTTTCCAAATCCATGGCAAGCCACTAGACAGTGTGTAATCAATAAGAGACCATTTGAAGGTCTTATTATATCTTTGAATTATGACAAATGATATTGTTTTAAAAGAGGTGACAACCCTAGTCCTATTTCTCATTCTTCCTTCTCGTTGTTGTATCGTTTTACAATCGGTTCACTACTTGAATTGATTTTTCTCTTATTTATTTTACTTTGAGTTTTAAACTTTGAGTTTCCGTGTTTAACCCGTGTTCCTCCGAACAAGCATGAGAAGTTAACAACGACAGTTTAAACGCTATTAGAGTTGCTTGATAGTTATAACGTGAACTTTAAACTATAAGTGCGCTTTAAAAGCTTTTTTAACTGTATTACTTACTTTTCGCTCTAGTTTGGTTCGGAGCAGCCTTAAGAGCATAATTTCTTGTTTAGAATTTTAATTATTAAAATATTCTTATTTAAGTTTTATTGTTTTGTCTACTACCTTTAATTTATCTACTTTGAAATTCAAAGTATCCAAAGCCGTTTATGGACATAGAGTTTTTAATTTTTTTTTATCATCTTAACCGTTTCTGATGTCATGCCACGTTCATCTAGAAGCATAGCGGAGCGCGCGGTGTATATGAGCTAATTTTACTTGAATGTTCCCCTGAATGATAAATGGTGTGGAATGCTAACCCTGAACGGTCATCCTACTGACCGTAATCGATGTGTGCACCTTTGACTATGCAACAACACTTACTTCTCTTGTAGACGCTCCTTCCTTCGTTAGCACCTTTTTAGATCGTCCAAATTCTTTACCAAAGCTTTTATCGTCAATTTTTCATCTCTTCTTTCTATCTTTTACTCTGATTTCAATGCTTTCAATGTTTCTTGCCTTTCTTATTAAGTCTATTTCTTTTGACGATAAAAAATTTGGTGTTTCCAATATGAATGTCGCTTCCGCATGCTCTTGGACATTGTTCTGCTATTCTGTGTCAATGTTCCTGTCTTTTTTTGATAAATTATTTTTGTACATACATAAGTCATCATTTATGTTAGTGGTAACTATAATATTCCCTTTAGGATCGTAAAGTATAACTCTGTCCTTAAAAGTTGTATAGCTATTTAAAATTGAAATAACTAACAATTTGTAGAATTGATTTAATTCCGTAGAATTACGCATGTTAACACAATCAATAACTATACAATTAACATGTTCTTGTTCATTTTCATCTGTCAGTGTTTCTAAATTTCATTCAACTAACACTTTACAAAGTATAACACGAATTTCAATTGGCACGTTTACTTCAGCCTGTGTTTACAATAATTTAACTAAAATTTATAGCACTAACCCTAAAGAATTGGCTTCCACTAGATGCACTTACCTTGATATATTCAAAGGCATGATAGTGATTTCCTCAAAGCCTTATGAAATATTACTATTTTTTAATAAATTTTCTAACTTATCATTTGATACAGTAATTATCATTTCCATTAATAATTACTAGTAGATACTGTAGATGATTTACTTTTATGAACTCAATATTAATGATAATAACTTCCAATTTGCACAGACTCACCGTCGCCTCGTAAAAAACGTAATAATTCAACTCCGACCAAGAAAAATGCAGCAGAAAAGAAGCAAATTCTTCAACAACTAATTAGTCCAGCGCCCGCAAATGAGCATTCGAAGAAAATTACTATGGGAGAATTAATACAAATGTCCGAAAAAAGGACATTGAGTACCGTAGAAAGTGCTCCTGCTTTTGTAGAATATGGAGTAGATAATAGAGATACTTCGTTTGCTAGTGAAGCATCCTCACCCTCTACCTCGCCTTCAATGAGACAAATATCCGACCCGAAATTGGAAAAAAAAGTAACTTTCGCAAGATTACTGAATAAAGTTTCCGCAGAAATGAGTTCTAGCTCTGACGTTGATATGGTTAACACAATAGCAATACCGATGGCAGTTATAGCAGACAGAACAATTAAAACTAAAGCTTCTAGTACTCCACCATCCCCAGGTGTAGAAGTAAGATCTCCTCACAGTACGTCAAGTAATCAAGGAAGCGATTCTATGTCAAGCCTTGATTTAACGTTAGCGCATTCGACTTTGAAGAAGTATTCTCGGTACGTGGCAGTCAGTATTTTTATACATAGTGGTTTAGTAACTTAAGTTTGTATTTGAGTTATTTAATTTAATTTCTTTTACTCTTACTTATTATTTTAATTTAATTAATAAATATGTATCTTTAACCTTCCCCAATAATTATGTTTTAGGACCTCAAAGATATCAAGTGCCGATTCTATCTTGGCTATGTTTCGAAATTTCTCGTCATCGTCAGCGGCGCTAGTATCACGTGCGTCATCTGGTGGTATATCGGCATCTAGCACTCCCACAGCATCATCACCACAAGATGATACAGTTGACGCTGATGATCTATCAATTACTTCTTCTCATATTCCTTCATTGGCACCTGATTCACCTGTTTTGAGGCCACATAACACGATAGAAGTCCAGGTAACTAAAAATTTATTTCACTAGCTTTGGCTAATAATTTCTCGAGTTTTAAATTTCATTCGAGTACAAGATCTAAAATTTAGCAGTTCGCTTCCTCAAGTCAGCTTTATAGTAGTTACAAAAAAAACTTATATAAATCTATATTAGTTGAGAGAAATCAAAACTTCAGCATTATTTTATTTCTTGAAAGAACTCGTTACTCCTTTTAAAAAGGTCAACGAACAAATACAGGTAAATTACACATTTATCATTGGTTTTGGGATTACTCCCACAGAATATCTTACTTTTTCGACTGATGATCTAATAACGATCAGTATTTTAATCCATAACGTACAATTATGACAAACTTTTCAGGTTGTGGATCCACTAAGCTCTCACAAACAAAATGCTTCTGGTAACCTTCTACATCCTCCATCTATCTTACTCGAAGTGCCTAGCAGTATAAACAAATGTCTTTCACCCATCCGGGAACTACCAACTCCTTTACCCACTCCTCTACCCACGCCTTTACCGACGCCTTTACCTTCCCCTCGGATGGCTCGTGCAAAGATTGAGTCAGACTCTAAGAGCGACTCGACTATAACATGCATATCACCAAGTGAAGACGAGTTAGACGATATCAGGCCGGAAAAAATGGATCGATCAACTTCTGGATTACGATTAAAGGTAAATAATTCGTCTTAAGACAAATATCCTGTATGAAATTTATATCAGAACTGTTAAGTTTGTAATCAATACTAAAAAATGTTAAACATGACAAATATACCTGTGCTAGAAGTATCTTCGATAACACACCAGCGATTGCGATTTGAAAAAATGTCCTTTGGATCAGTCAACTCTCTAAATCATTGAGCTATTTCAGCTTCACAAATAACGTGCATAGTAAAGTTCAAATTTTTTTTTTTTTTATTCAAATAGTATATATATATAATTTTAATCATATATATTTACTTTCAGCTAAGACAATCAGTCGTATGTGCAGATACACCGACGCCATCCACCCACGTAACAGATTCTCCGAGCCCTAGCTGTACTCATAGTCAGGACTCCGAGCGCGAGATGTCTTCTCCTTCGCCCGCTCCACCTTCTTTAAGAGTTCCAGTTCTAACTATAGAACGACCTTCACCAGGGTCTCCTCCACCTAGAAGAACACCACCCCATTTAGACTTTCAACCTCCTCCATTAATAACTGTTACTTACAACGCAAGTGAAGAATCAGATGAACCACTATCTCCAAGACCACCTCCTCCAACAGCAAACATGTGCTATCTAAGTCCCTTCTCAATGGCAGCGAGAGGTGAAAGAGCTCCATCAGAATCCAACTTATCCTCATCAGGATATAGTTCCATGGCCAGTCCTGGACCTTCGAGATGTGGGTCTAGTAATCCTTTGTGTCCATCTGAAATGGAGGATCCAGGGTCTGGAGGCGGACCGTCCTGTTTTCAAACCAGACGGAGACCTCTTATGAAAACTAACTCAAGCCCAGCTACATCTAATGATGGTGGAAATGAAAGAAGAAGAGGTAGATCCGATTCTGAAACTCTTTCGGATGATCCATTATTAGAATCCAATGATGAAGGAATAGGGACGGATGAAAGGGTAGATGATGTGCCTTCTAGTGCAAAGGAGATGGAGCATATAACTTCGTTAAAAGAAACTTTAGAGATACCAACATCAAGTTTATGTTCGCCTAGTGGTGTCACCAAATGTACAATTGTAAAATGTATAAGTGTGGAACGTGGTTTGGATGAAAAGGCAAGTCTTAAACCGCCAATTCTATTCTCGGATTGCAGTCGTCCTTTAAGTCCTGTGAGTTCGAGAAGTGAAAGTCCCTTAAGCGACAAAACTGGATTAGGGAGATTTTCACCACAATTCTATGGGAGACAGTTGCCGTTTACAGATTCAGACGGACTCTACGACTTCCCTAGCTCAGAGTGTGTGAGAGGGGGAAATTGTAAGAGTGGTAGTGCCTCCCATAGAAAAGCCGGTAGAAGAAGAGACAGAAGAACAACTAGAACGACATCACATGAAGTGTCAGGAGTAGCAAAGTCCACGTTGCCTCATATGCCACATTCGATGCATAATTTATTAGAAGTAAGTTATAGTGCACTAAAACAAATACTAGTTTGTTATGTTAATCTTACACTACGGACAATAAATATAACACTATGAGAGTGGAGATTTTAATGATTGTATTGTCGCTAACTTTGAATCTATTAAAACCATTCGTTAAAGTCCGTATTTACCATATTACCAAAATAATATCGAACTTTTCCGAAGAGAATGTCCACGTCTACATGCATATAACTTGCATTGTAGAACGAGCGTCAATTATTACAAATCACCAGTGTGGTAATATGAAATAAAACACGCGTCACAATAATTTGGATTATGAGCCTTAAAGCCACAGAATTAAGAATATACAGAAACCGTGTACACGACTCATTTTCAAGCATCAAAAACCACTTTACTTTAGTAGTGTTTCTCGAACAGCCGGTCAGTCAATTCCTTCCATTTAGCAGTTGACAATAATTATTTTACCTCTTAATGTTCTTAAATGGGGAAAATGCGAAAAGTTTGTGAGCAACATTCGGCACTACATACAATCATGGCTGAATGACGATTCTGAGCGTTCTTGATCCTGTGCTGGGCATTGCTTCCCAGATCCAAGTTAAGAGTGTAAAAAAAGTTACATTATCATTACCATTGTTTGTTCTTCTAAATGTATGTGAGCCCATTGCAGGGGTCCTTTCTATTTCAAAACTCAAAATTCATTTATTTCAAGCAATTTTCCTAGTTTATAAGCACTTTTGAAACGTCAGTCCGTTTGTAGTGACTTTACCACCGTGACTAATTCTCCTAACTAATTCATTATAAAGAAGCGGTGGTAGCGCAATGGGTAGGAGCACGACTTCAATTTCGAGGGGCCGAGTTCGAATCCCAGCACGCAACTTTTCTAAGTTATGTGTGTTTTAAGTAATTAAAAATATCGCTTGCTTCGACGGTGAAGGAAAACATCGTGAGGAAACCTGCATGCCTCAGAGTTCTACATAATGTTCTCAAAGGTATGCGCAGTCCATCAATCCGCACTGGGCCAGCGTGTTGGACTACGGTCTTAACCTCTTCTTATTGTGGGAGGAGACCTGTGCCATGTAGTGGACCAGTAATGGGTCGATATGGTGATGATGAATTTATCAATGATTTCAGGTTCCCTGCTGTACTCAAAACCGCGGTCGCAAAGTTGGTAGGCGCAGGTCCAGATCGCAAGCGCCAGCGTTAGCGACCTCTTCCTCGTCTGAAGAGTCCGTCTCCAATGCTTCTGTGGCATCCGTTGCTTCGGCCAGGGAGCTAAGATTGCCAGATTTGGAGATGCAGGTTAAACGATAATAATATTGATTATATCGTTGGTACGTCTTGCCTTATATTTATCCTGATTCAACAATGTTTGCTGCACTTTTGTATTTGGGGCATTCTTCACTAAAATTCCTGTTATATAATGTTTTTCAGCACTGTCATAATGTGGTATTTTTGTATGTACACACGAAAAGTTTTTAAATGTTTGTGAGTAAACGAGTGATCATTGAAATTTGATAACGGCACAATAATAATTTATTGCACTGTACTTTCTATTTGTAATTCATAGTTTGCACTAATCATTTTCTGCCACAAGGAAATCAGGCCAAAGTAAACTGGAATCCCGTAAATAGGTTTGGTTAGGAGAGAGAGAAAATCTCTCTCGGAAGTCTAACTACCGTTATGTCCGGGGTGACAGAATTAAAGACTTTAATTTTGTCACTTCAAGACATAAGTTACTGACTTAAAATCAACGAAAAGTAAACTCGGGAACCTCTACAGAGGTTGCGCTGTAACACTCCTTGCTTCAAAGTCATGAGGGTGATATAAGAACGGCTCTTGCATGACCAAACCATGGCAAAATATGAAGAGGATTGTCATTTTACCAGCTACATGTATCCTCAATCCGAAGCTTTCTTGCTGCGGGAATACTCTGTTGGGATCACATGTTTACTTTTATGTGTACCCAAATAAAAGTTTTAATTTTTTCAATCGTCACGTTATATTATAACCTTTTATGGATAATTGAAGTGGTGATAGCCCAGTGGGTAGGAGCTCGACCTCACTTTCGACGGGCCGAGTTCGAATCAAAGCACGCACCTATAACTTTTCAAACGCACATAGCGTAATTGAAATATCACTTAATTCAACGGTGAAGGGAAACATCGTGTGGAAACTTGCATGCCTGAGAGTTCCCATAATGTTCTCAAAGGTGTGGAGCCCACCGATCCGCACTGGGCCAGCGTGACGGCCTTAACCCCTTCTCATTGTGGGAGGAGACCCGTGCCCGTTGATATGATGATGATGATGGATTAATTTGACTGAAAAATACTTGGCCTGGTGTCCTTAGAGAGTGTTGTTACGAGTAACTGTGTTTTGCTTGTTATGTTCAGTTTTGGCTACGTTTAGTGTGTGTTTGCAGCCCGAACCCACCAGGCTCAAGAAACCGCTGCGGCGTCAAAAATGCAGAAGCTCTGAGGTGAATGTGGAACGCCTGATAAATGTAGTGACTGTTATGAAAGCCTGACTAATAGGGCTGAACTATTTGCTTTCATAATATGTGTTTGAAGTTATACTTCTTTAGCGGCGTTAGGAAAAAATCATGGGAGTGGAATTATATGATGTAACGAAATGCACGCGCACATGGTTACACGATTTTAACACAATGAAGGTAGTTGCGAAACCGAGTGAGAGGGGAATACATCTTCCGCCATCTCACTTTTCACTTTTCGCGCGCACACCGTCACAAAAATCCGCCACCCGGAAGTTTGCTATAAAGCTTGACAGTGCACACTTTCAATGGTCAAAGTCTGCGAACTCATTTCGGTAATTTAATTGATTCAATTGTACAAAAATCTCAAATTTTAATGTTCAGTGAAACTTGGTGGTCGGATATTGAGATAACTAGATATTGCTTTATAATAAAACTTGAAATATATTTAATACCTATTTTCTATTGTTAGTGTCGTCTTCTCTACAAACGTAGAATAAGGCGTAAGATAATATTTTTGAAAAGATTTTTATCTTGTTACGCCAAAGAAGTATAACTTCTAACGCGTGTACATAAGTTTTTTTTTTATTTAACGAGATTATTGTTTGCTTTTTCTTACACCTGACTCCTTACTAGCAACGCGAAACCCAGTATTATATTATTGTCAACGTTTTGTTCTAGAGTCCATTCTTATTACTAGGACATCAAGGCCAATCAAATAAATATCATTTAAAAATAATACTGCTTTTAGCGATGGTAGTAGGCTCACAGGGTAATTTTCAGTTTACGAAGACGAGACCTCACAGACACATTAAATCAATACACATGCATTTTGTGTTGTACATTTTGGCAAATCCTCATTAAAGAATCATTTATTTCAAGTTAACTTACTGTATAACTAACTAACTAACTAACTTACTTTTGATAAATCAAGATCTGATAAAGATTTCGATCTTTGTCATAAATCTCTAGTTGTAACGGATCTACAATCGTTTCGGAAGGATAGATACTCATACAAAGACTGTAAATTACTCATTAAAACTTTTATTAAGACTGTTACGGTTAGACTTGTAATATAAATCATACAATCAATACCTACTGTTCTGTATTAAACACTTATTAATCGATATCGACGCTGTTCCATCTAATAATTGTCCTCCATAACATTCCATCAGGCATGTTTGTAAAAAAGCGCAAGCCTACATAAAAAAAAGTGTGAGCGTGTAACCTTTACGCACGATTGAAGTAAAAGTTTTATTATTATTTATTGGTGAAAGAGTAAAATGTTCCTGGGATTCCGCCATTTAATTTAATGTTCACTATTTCATTTTGTATTCAATTAAAATTCACTAATATCACTTTCACATATTAAAAATATTTTAATTTCACAGTAGCTGGCGTATAAGACTAGACATATACTTACGACCAATCCAAATTATCATTTTTAAACAGCGGAAACTTTACAGACGTCTGACGTAAGCGTTACTTCCGTCCGAAAAAAATCTGAGTTACTCCCTAGTCGCGCCTAAAGAAGTTTTACTTCAAAAATATGTATTACTTCTTCTCCCTATAAGACATTATTTTCTTTGGAAACTGATTCCAAAATTTTAAGTTGTCAATTATTTTAGGATACATCGTCAAAAATTTCCTCAAGCTTGGACCTGACAGAGGACTCAAGGAAGCCGGTGAAAATAAATAAGCTGCGGACTATTGGGAACCAAATAAGGTGCTTAAATTAAGAATTTGGCTTCTGCACGGCTAGCATGGAAAGGAAACAATTCTCTCCCCGGGGAAAGAATTTAAATTTATCTTCTCCCATAGCTGTATCAACTCTCAGAGCACTGGCGCACAAGTGGAAATAATATCCAAATAATTTATGTGTAATAAGCGGGGTTAAACTTCTCCAATTCCATGTTCCTGTACTTTAACAGGTGGACACGTTATTATATCTCTTGTGAGGGTATATAATCGGGGGATATAATTTTTGTCTCCTGCCTTTGCTAGCCCTGCTGGTTGATATAAGATACTTCTTCTTTCCTGCTTTAAAATGTAGGCGTATATTTTTAATTGTCTAGATATTGTAGTAGTAGAGCTTTATGTGACAGGGCAGAGTCCGCGGAAGTTTTTCACTGCCGCCAATCAGCATTGTTGTGTTCCGAACGTGGTTGCCGGGGTAATTACAAGCATATGAGACTTTACACGTACGCCTCAGATGGATACAGGTCGGCGTTTTAGTGCTCGCCTCGCACGCTCATAGATGCATTACGTTGTTAATTGCACGCGAATTACTCGCCTTTCAGAAACATTGCTGAAAGTCTCGAGAGTGTCGGCTAATATTAGACTGAGAGCGCAGTTGGATCCGTTTTACCCCAGTCAATAATCGAATTCGAGAACCTTATCAAGAAACGAAATCATTTGTAAAAGTTCGTTGACTGGGTTGAATGACCGCTCCCGTTTCCACCTAGCCCTCTAAACTGCATGAAAGTTACGTAGAACAAGCTCAAATTTGCCTCTTTCTTGTGATAGAAGCTTGTTGCTTGCACAGGGCCCAATATTGGTACATTAATGGGCACAAAGAACGCACCCAACGCCAACCATCATCATCAGATAATGACGGGCTTGCTTTCCTTGTACGTTAAGTAAGAAAACTGTTTGATGAAACATAACTAGAACATTTTATTTTTACTAAACCGGTATATTTTAAGCAATTAAAATATCGATTGCTTTAACGTTAAGGAAACCGACATGCCTAAGAGTTCTCCATAAAGGCGTGTGAAGTCTACCAATCCGCATTTGGCCAGCAGGGTGGCCTGAACTCTTCTTCTTTTTTTTTTTTTTTATTTATCAAATAAAACATGTACAATAAAATGGTTAGTATAAAAGCACCGATTAAACCGCAGAGGTTTGTCCTCGGTGCCTATCTTACCCGTGTGATGTCGTAATCACCACCACATCAACCCGTTACCGCTAAAGGGTTAAAGCCGTAGTCCACCACGCTGGCCCTGTGCGGATTGGTGATGCGCTGCACTGGTTAAACAAAATAGTAAACAAAAAGAAACGCTTTCTCATTTATAGTATTAATAACCTTTTTTTTAGTAAACTAACTTAACTTTTTTTAAGTTAGCTCTGCAATCCCACCTGGTGGTAAGTTATGATGCAGTCTCAGATGGTAGTGGCCTAATCTTTTAGGGGGTTTAGCAGTTATATTTAACCCATACGGTTTTAAGCGACATCGAACCGAAACACTGAATCGCTTAGCGTCATCGCGTCTTTTTCGGTTCGGTGGTAACTAGCTATGACCGAAGCCTCCCACCAGATTGAGACAGAGAGTATAAGGAAATAATAAATTCCCAAATCTCCCCTGCCGGGAGTCGAACCAGGGACATTCAACTAAAACCCACAGCTTTCACCGTTACGCCAGGGTTGTCATAAAAAAGCTTGGTTTCAATAGCAAAAATACTATAATTAAGTACATTATCCCACTTCTGTTCATTCAGATAAACTGACCTTCCAGATTCCTTCGCCGTTTAGAAAGAAGTCTCAAAATGAAAGAAAACTACCCAGCGATATCCGACGACGAAGGAGACGAGTCCTCCAGTGTGACCTCACCTTTACTCCAGGGGAGGAAGGAACTTAGCCGAATGCCTTGCCACGCGATATCCGCCCCTCTGCTTGGGGCGGCAAGGCCTAAAATTACGCGACAAAGGAGATACGATAAGTCTTTATTGAATGAGGAAACAAGGACGTTAAGTGCTGCTCCCGGACACGATACCTCAGATTAGCGATACATTTTCCAAAACCATAGACTAAAAGAAAAAAAGGTAGACGGCTGCTTAAAAAACAGAAGCGTCAATAATGTTTGTAATCGAATATAAGTCTAAAGATAGTTTTAACAAGAAAACTATTTAAGAATTTCTAAAATGATTTTTATTGTTTCAGTAAACCAAATTTCACAGTTTTATAAATTTGCTTTGTTAATTCAAATTAAAATAGAGGTTGTTTTTCTGGTTTCACTGTGAAATGAGTCAAAAAATCGAATGTTAAAATGAACTGATTTTAAATCCTATTTTTTTAAGGTAGAGGTCATTATCATCATATCAACCGATAGACGTCCACAGCTAGACATAGGTCTTTTGTAGGGAGTTCCAAATTTTTGGTACCGCTTGAATCCAGCGGCTACCTGCGACGCGCCTAATGTCGTCCGTCCACCTCGTCGGGGGTCGACCAACGCTGCGTTTACCAGTGCGGGGCTGCCATTCCAGCAACTTGGGACCCCAACGTCCATCCCTCCTCCGAACTATGTGCCCCGCCCATTGCCACTTCAGCTTCGCGACTCGTTGAGCTATGGCGGTAACTCTGATCTGAGGTACGAGCGGCATGTGTAAAATGTAGCAAAATTCAAATTAACAAGGACTTTGCCATAGTTATTGCAGCGGTGATAGCCCAGTGGGTAAGACTTCGACTTAATTTTCGGGGGTCAGAGTTCGAATCCCAGCACGCACCTCTAAATTTTCTACGTTATGTGCGTTTTTAAGCAATTAAAGTATCACTTGCTTCAACGGTGAAGGAAAACATCGTGAGGAAACCTGCATGCCTGAGAGTTCTCCATAATGTTGCCAAAGGTGTCTGAAGTCCACTAATCCACGCACGGGTCTCCCGAACAATGAAAAGGGGTTAATTCCGTAGTCCACCACGCTGGCCCAGTGCGGATTGATGAACTCCACATAGCTTTGAGAACATTATGTGGAACTCTCGTCACCGTCGCTGCGAGTTATATTTTTATTCTTAAAGAGCACATAACTTAGAAAAGTTAAAGGTGCGTGCTGGGATTAGAACTCGACCCGTCGAAAGTTAAGTCAAGCTCCTACCTACTGCGCTATCAACGCTTCAAGAAAAGGATAGCAATACTAAATCTAGTGTCATCTGAAAATTTACTATTAAATTTTTGGCGTCACTATACTCATTCTAAAGCCGTCTAACTTTTTTCTGTGATTTATGGTCAAACCCGAATGTGATCTAAAGATTAAAACCCATCTCTTTGATAATAGAAATAAAGTTGAATTATGCGTTTTCGGAAGGCAAATACAATGTATTAATAAAGAAGGCGTGACGCATGTTACAGTGGGGGTGAGTGATCAGACGAAATCCATATTTGCCGTTTTTAGCGTGTTACATTAAAATTATACAATATTCTAATATAATGTGATAATATAATTTAATATAATATGAGCACGTTGTAGAATTGTTGTTATTATGTAGTGGAAAAAAACGTGATTTTTAATACATTCTATTGCAAATAAGGTCAGTTTACTTAGATTTTTTCAAATATGTTCAAATTAAGAAATAAAATGATGAATGACGAATACTTCTGAGATTCAAATGTTTCTGAGAGTTTTGTTGACTCAGACGAGATTTCAATTCAATAACTGGAATCTGTAATGTATAACATAAAACACATTATGAAGCTGTATATACTTTCAGTATATATATAATACTTCCTATATTCGGTTCTTAATAAATTTCTTGAGAACCATTTACTTTCCCTGGCTAAAAGCTTCTTATCTCGAGGATGCTAGTTGTATCAAGGTAAATCCAGGCAAAAAATTGTTCCTATTTAAACCTTTATTTTTAATTACTCGCGAACGGTTGCCGGGGCTTTCTGGGCCGAAAAATTATTCCGTTGGGAACTGTGCATTGGTTGTGCCCAAACAAAGTAACATACAAACAAACAGGCAGACTTTTACTTTTATATTATTAATATGAATTGAAAATTTCTAAGAAAACAGACTTTGTGACATTTCATTTCTTCTTTCGTTACGTTTTGGTGTCTTAAATTTTCGATAGTTTAAGTAATAAGGTGAAACTGTGTACATAAACTTCTTATAGCAATAACTTATTTTATAGGACTAATAAGTAAAATATGTTTTACTATGGTTAGATAGATGTAGGTTTAATATACACTATCTTATGAATATACCTTAAGATTACGTTCAGTAAGCATTGAAATTTCCAACTTATCTATTTAAGTTTGCCAATCTGTGTTCTTCTCCAATAGTTTTGGAAGTTAAATTGCGATTAGTTTGATTAAAATATTTAATTAAATTAAAAGTAAAGTAAAGATCTTACAATTCCTTCTTTGATTTTGTTTTATAATTAAAAAAAATATATTTACATCCATTAATTTTAATACGCATTGTACGTAATAAAATAACATTTATTATTTTGTATAGTAGATACTTATTAGAATTCACAATGGCTATTAGTAACTTTTACTATATTTTTTCAAGTTATTAACTTATTACTGTTACCTACGCAGCTGTTATTTGAAAAATTTTACATAAGTTGCGATTCGTTTGTAGAAATTACAATAAAAATTTAAAAAAAAATACAGTAACTGGCAATCCTAAATAAATACGTATGCTGTTTATTTGAAGTTTGCACTTTGCTAACTATAATTTCTTGTTAAGTACTTGAAGTCTATTGTATAAAGAAATGTTTTTGTAAATATTTTTAAACGTATTGCTCAAATGCATATTTTGTGAGTTGTCTTTTGTGCACTATTTGCTACTTTGTAAATAAAACTATTGTTTGAAAATGTAAATACCGGGTTGCGAGAGAAATCCTTCTTTCTGTGTAAGTATCTAATATTTGCTAAAAACTTGATTACGCTGAGCATATAAAAATTGCAAACTATTTAAAAAAATAGAGCAAAATCAGCATTGCATTGTAGAATATGTTGATTACCAATTACTACACCACTAGACACGTGCGCTCGTGTCGGTCGTCAGCTTAGGACTAAAGTGTTTTTAGGTGATCTAACGCGTCTCCAAGGTCGCGGGAAAATCTGATCAAGGTATAAAGTCTACCTTCACAGTGAATTATAAAAAGTTCAAAGAGACGTGGTTTAATTTAATTAGTCGGCAATTTTTAAATAATCAGAGTGCAAATTGTTAGTTCGTAAGTTCGAAAACAAATCGGAAGGCCCAAAACAATTGGTATACCAAAATGCACAATTACTATTATCTACTTCGATTATACAATCGTAAATTGTATAAAATTATAAGCACATGTTTAACTATATAAAAAAAAAACATTTTAAAGCTATAATTAGTAGATTTTTCGTGAAACTGTAATTTTTTAGAAACGCACGATTATCATAGAGATGACATTATTTTTCTTACACACACTTAATATACAAAATATGATATCCAGTATTGAGGTTTGTGATGGTCTGGTGATGACAGTCGATTACGTTTGTAACAACGGTCCCAAGTCAGTAGTTGGGGTCATTACATGGAATGGCCAATCTCAATTTCGGAATATTCTTTGAATTAAACGTGGAGATATTTATAGTTCCCTTGTAAACCATAGACAAAGCCATACACATTATATAAAGTCTTTGTAGCAAACCGAGGCAATGATTTCGAGAGGAATTCTATGCCCATTTAAGTAAACGGCCCTAACTAATCAATACTGGGAACTTCTATTAGTCGACAACTCAGTCACTACATTCGGGGAATCCTTTGTAGCAAACCAAGACACATCCACAAAACTTGTGGCTTGACAAGAAATATTTAGGATACGATTTAAAAATTGAACCTCCATTTGTGCATTTTTCACAATATGTTATTATTTTATTTATCGCTATTCTCTTTTCTATACTTAACTTAAATCTATCCCACGAAGGCTGTTGTAGTGTTTGCACGTTGTTTTTAGTGTATGCTAAGTAGCAACTGTGGACACGTCAAATGTTTTCTTGGTTTTACACCTGTTGGTATACTGCTCTCCTACAACTCATACTAAATCGCCTTCGTGGGAGAAACTGACTTCACCTATGTTAAAGCTCTCATGCTTGAAGCGCATCCAGCAATAATTACATGTGATGAAATCGTTTAAAGACTGACGTTTTATGTGTGTGTCAGTTATGCTAAGGTTTGGTTTAATAGAAATTGCCAGATACGCCAAACAAATGTGGAATAGAAAAGTTTTACAGCTAGAATCAGTTAAGACACTTTGATAGTAGAAATTGCCGTGAGTTTTACACATACTTACTTTTTTTATTTAAATACACTATGTCGAAATTTCTCTGTACGTTAATTGGAAAGCAGACGTCACTTTGCGGAAATCCATGATATATTATGAAAATTAAGCTTAATTTGCTATACTCCGCGAAATGCAGGAGAATCTGTAGGGTTTTTTTTTTTTTTATTAATTTAGTTTTCTTACATTATCTTATTTTATATGCTTATAATTAACAGTTTCGTAAGATACAATTATTGAAAAAGAAAAGTACAGCCCTGCTTCTACGATTTGATACATCGGCCAGGCTGTTCTTCCTATACACATAGATAAACTAAAACTATAAAATGTACACACTTATAATAATTATTACTAAAAATTTTTAATCTACTAAGTATTGTTGAATTTCTTGAGGTCACTCAGGATGGAGTTTACCATGTCGGTGTAAGATTGCAAGGCAGATCTGAATCTGTAGGGTGTAATTTATAATTTATAATTGATGACTTAACAATTATTCATTGTAAAGAAAAATCTGAGGATGCTCCGGTTTCGGAGCGAAACGTGTATAGACCCACATTGCCGAAGATCTGTTTGGTGGAGCATAAGTATTGAAGAAATTATAAATTACACCATACAGATTCTCCTGCTTTTCGCCGAGTATAGCAAATCAAGCTTAATTTTCATAAGTACGTACATAATTGGTAATTTGAGTTGAATTTGCCCGATTCTGATTGAATCCATCCCTAGGAAATGTATGGCGTTTATCGGGTCTGAAATAGTCGGGCCGGGATACCGGATGTCAACGTATCGGTCGAGTATCGTCAAACCAACCGTAATTCCAGCCAATTTGATCTGAATATCTTCTTTTTAGTTTTAAATAATATTGTTTACATATTTGGCTTTTTCTATCATATCAAACGAAATCTTTGATGTATTATGTGTTAGTCTATATTTATAGGTACTCTTAAAAGGAACAGTGGGCCTACCATCGAACTTTTATGCCGCGCCCTAAAACTTGCTGTCGCCCTAGTCAAGGTATATTAACCTAAGCGACTGTAAAATCTACTAGTTTAATCGTAATGTAAAAAAAAAAATGTTGAATAATTGAAGTGCATTGGAATTGAAATGATCCTTTTAAGTTGATAGTTGGCCCACTTTTATAACAAATTGTATAGCACTATATGTATCTTCGACATAATTGAAATAACTGGTCATTCACGGTAATGTCTGATTTTGCGTATTTACTACATCACTCTAAATATTATATCTATTTTTCGATGCACAATATCTACCACACTTTTTATATGGAAAGATCGGTTTAATTTAACGTTTAAATTGTTTATAAATACACTTATCTCATGGCTTAAGATTTACCGAATTAGTGTTACTATTTAAAATATATATAAAAAACAATGGCCTGTTTTTGAGACTGATTTTCTAAAACTTATTCTTAACATTGCAATATTATGTTCCCAATACCTTCGCACTCGCCACAGTACCTTCACTCTTTTTGGTAATAGCTAAAGGTTAAAATCGTTAGGCTAATTTACATCCACCTTCACTTTGATTTAATTCGCCCACCATGCCCAAATGAGTTCGCTCAGTCATTTGACAAAATGAGTGTGTCAAATGAGTGTGTTCACTCATATAGCAGTGACCGATATATGTATTGAGACACATGGTTCCGCTTTTTGCTTTAAAGTGTGTGATGAAAATCGTATTTTGTGTTCTTAAAATCTCTGCCATTATTTTGGTATCTAACGATAATAATCTTTGGTTCTTTCACCCATATCGACATTAATTAAGTAAAATACTCTAATAATTATTTTTGACATTCCATTGTTAAAAAATTATGATTTAAACTTGCAACATAGGTAGTAATTTCTAAAATCTATTTTGATTGTTTTTTCCTAAACATTTTTTTTGTTTTCAAAAAAATTAAATAGGTATATTTCGTTTAGGAAAATAAAAATTGTTAAGTATGACCGTAGTTGTAGAAAAAAATAAAAGTATAAAAAAAATATGCAGAGCACACTACTAATAAAAGCAATACTATGAATATCCTTCAAAATAATAAACGCTGTTATGAACAATTGTAGACGGTTTATTACTTTATAAAGTAAAAAAAAAAAAATAGTTAAAACTAAATATTCATAAATTGTATTCTATTTTTAAAAACCATGTCATAACATTTAGAATATGTTTAGTAGACGCATTTATATTTTCTATTATATTATCATTAATAATTAAGAAATTCATTCCCTTTTTACATTTTTAATGCACTTTTAATGATATTATATACTTTTTCGTATTTGTTAAAAAACTTTTTCGAATTTAAAATCCAATTCGAGTAAATATAAAATATGTATAGGACCATTGATAAGTTCACTTATATTTAAGAATAAAGTGCACCTTCATAGGTTAAGATCTCACTAAATATAAGTACATCACATAACAGTTCTTTTTGTTACTAAAATTAATGGCATAGCGAACAATTAATGCATTTCACGATTATTAATCATCGAATTCGAAAGAAATTAAAGAAGATAATTTATAGCAATAAGTATTATTAATTAATAATATAGAATTATGTAATGCTTTATTCCCTTCCACTAGTATCATTCATATTTTGATGAAGGGCATTCAATTAAAATATACGAAGCGATTTTTATTTGAATGTGTTATGTCCCATTTAAGGAATTTTCTCTTCGCTGCTATTAACTTGTTCTTAACCCAAATAGACATGATGACTTATTTTGAAAAACTGCCTTGAGATTTTCGGAAGTATGTAGATATAAAAATATCTTATTATTACATAAACTAAAGGTTTTGTATATAAATTGCAAATTATATTTATAAAAAAACATTTGCTGCGAAATCGCTCGCCGGGTGTCAAGGTAAGTCCTTGTTCCATAGCCAAATATTATTAATATTGGTATTGATAACAAAAAACTTAGACACGGGTAGTTTGAAATCACAATTTTTTTTTTTTTTTTTTTTAATCTTTATTTATTTGGGACTTTTATCCAACACGGATATGCCAGCCCCATCATCCCTTAAGTGACTAGGAAAAAAAAACCTAATAGTTATATTAATATAAGGGAAATGTAACAGATACAATCTGTTATTGCTGCCTACGCAAAGGTATCTCAACAACAGACCTGAAACCTTCTGGTTGAGAGAGAAGGCTCGTTAGAGCACCCACGTCAAAGCTGTTGATGTTGTAGCGCCGCATAACATCTGGTCGCTCCAAATTGTATCTGCTACATTCCAATACATGCTGGACATCATCCATCGTATCGCAAATATCGCAATTGGCAGAACTAGCACAAAATATTTGATATACGTAAAGATTTTCAAAGAACACGCGGTACAAAATTGTCTATATAGACATGACGTCATAATTATTTAGAATTCGACGTTACACCTGTCATGGCGGATCGCTAGACAGTTTTTGCAGTTTCATTTATTAAAAATAAATACCCATTTCACTTCGAATATAAATAAAAATACGTTTTTTTTTGTAACTGCCATCATGCCAAATATGGGATTGTTATCCAGGTGTTTTAGTTATTTATATACTCTTTGTAATTGTCGAATCATTTACTTTTTATTTAAATAATATAGATGAAATGTATCTGTATGATAAAGTTGAGTATGATAAAGCAAAAATCTGCAGTCTTCTGGCAGTCAACTCAAAAATATGTTCTTGAAGTTATACTTCTTTAGCGGCGTTAGGAAAAAAATCATTGGAGTGAAATTATACTAAGTAACGAAATGCACATGATTACGCAATTTTAACAGGACGAAGATAGTTGCGAAACAGAGTGAGAGGGGAATAAATCGTCCGCCAGCTCACTTTTTACGATGCGCGCGCACACCGTCACAAAAAACCGGCAACCTGAAGTTAGCTAAAAGTTTTGACAGTGTACACTTCAATTGTCAAAGTCTGTGGACTCATTCCGGTGATTTAATTGATTCAATTGTACAAAAATATCAAATTTTAATGTTCAGTGAAACTTGTTGGGCTTATAATGAGATAACTATAATGCTTTATAATAAAACTTTCAATAAATTAAATACTTTTTTGCTATTGTCAGTGTCTTTTTCTCTACAAACGTAAAATATGGCGTAAGATACATTTTTTATCTTGTTACGCCAAAGAAGTATAACTTCTAACGTGTGTACATAAGTACACACACTTTTTTTAAACACCTACTTATTCGTTCGCTGACTAAAATAACATAACTTTTTTTAACATAACTTTTGGATAGTTGTTGTTGTATGTTTGACTGCAAGGAAATGTACTTGGCCAATTTTGATGCAGTATTTTATTGCACATGGTCTCAGAGCATATTCTTTGATACGTTTGAAGGCTTGAAGTCAGCTGGTGCTATTAAAACAAAGTTTACATTATAGGTTCCAAAAATAATTATTAATGTCTGAAAATTAAAAAAAAAATGGATTGATGCCCAAATATTTATTACGCAAAGAAATCGATATAAAAGCGTAAACTTAAAGTATTATCACGGAGTTTTTTCCGGAAGGTTTGAAGTAGTTAATTTTACATTCTCACCCTCCCTTTCTCTCTCTCACTAGAGCAGCAGAAAGCTATTTTGCGTATAGCTTCTAAGTGACTTTTTTAGCCGTATTAACCTTAACACAAATGTTATGTTCATGGATTTATTCATTCATCGTCGTTATTTAAGAAACATCCAAAAAGGTACTATTTCTAGGCGATCCCATGTCCTTCGTGACTTTATTCATTGCTTGCCTAAGTTTTTTTTCCACTACAAGTTAGACCTTAACTGCAATCTCACCTGGTGGTAAGTGATGATGCAGTCTAATATGGTAGCGGGCTAACCTGTTAGGAAGTATGGTATACCCCTAATTGGTTTCTACGCGACATCGAACCGGGACACTAAATCGCTTAGCGGCCCGTCTTTGTCCGTAAGGTGGTACCTAGCTGCGGCCAAAGCCTACCACCAGACCAGACAAGAGAAAATTCAGTAATTATAAATTGTGCGTAACAAACCTTAACTCCTAAGTCCAAAAGAAATTCTCTTTAGATTATTTATCTCCTATATCCTCCCCTTATCATATATTTTCTTCATATTTCTTACGACAGACTATCGATACTATTTGTTGGAATAACCGCTACCTTTCGTTTGGTAAGGCTAAGTTTATAATACTTTCTAATATTATAAATGCGAAAGTGTTTGTTATTCGCTTGTCATTCTTTCACGCCCTTACCGTCCAAACAATCAACTCGATTTTGGGCATAGAGTTAGTAACATAGGCAAATTTTTATCCCATTAAAGAAAGTGTTCCTACGGGCTTTATAAAAATCCAAATTCCCTACGTACAGTTAAGAACGTCAAAGTCAGTCCAGAACCTTTCTGAGAAGTTCCTCTTAGCATCAGAAGTATTTAAATTAAAATCTCCGCCATGTTCGCTGTATAAATGAAAACCGAAATATTAGCTCACATGTTTTAGAGCGTGAGCTAATAGTTTTTGAGTAAACCACTGCCATAGTTTTCACTGAAAGAAATCACATACAACCAAGTGACTCCTGTAACACGTAGGTAGGTACTATGCGCGTGTCGGTCTTTATCTGAGTAGGGTTGTCAAAAGTAAACACTTAAAGTGTTTTGAATTAGTGTGTATAGTTAAATAAATATGCTTCTTTTGATATATTTTTACAGGGTGATTCGTTATTAAATATTGTCATATCGTCGGCATATCGTCTGCGAAAGGTGCAAAAGTCATTTGTGGAATTGAGTATACGCTTTTATAATATGGTTCCTAAGGTAATTTTGGACCTACCAATGCATAAGTTTAAAGAATGTGTAAAAACACATTTATTACAGCGAGGTTATTATACAATTGATGAATTTCTTAACGACAAGGTTGCTTGCAAGCATCCGGCTCCGCTTTCATCTCTCACAAGATAGAAAAATGAATTTTAAAATGTGAAATCTAAATTGTTGATATTGGAAAAGAGCAACTGCTGAGTTTTTTGCCGGCTTCTTCTCGGTAGAATCTGCCTTCCAAACCGGTGGTAGAGTTACTACACACAGACAGCATTGACGTTTCAAAAGTGCTTATATTAGGCCTACTTGAAATAAATGAATTTTGAATTTAAATATACTTATGCACCCTTCCACGTAATTCATAATTCACTTGGTAAATATAATATGAACAATAAACTTTCATCTAAATTCTTACTCGCGAACCAGGCATTAAAAGTATTAAATTATTAACGTGCAAAAATTCAGGCCTAATAAAGGTACTTTTGAAACGTCAAGTTTTGTAGTGACTCTACCCCCGGTTCGGAAGGCAGATTCTACCAAGAAGAAGCTCTCATGAAACTCAGCAGTGGCTCGTTTTAAACATCATTCCAGATTCCAGATGAAAGCGGAGCGGAGCGGCCTGCTTCTAAGCAACCATGTCATTAATAAATTCATAAATTCAATAGTGTAGAAACCTCGATGTATTTAATTTGTTTCGATATATTTTTTAAACCTATACCTATAAATCGGTATCATACTATAAATGCATATACTCAGCATCACAAAGGTTTTATGCGCTATTCTTAGACTATACTAATAATTTATGTCGGTGACAATTTTTTTGTTTTACAAAGATTACAGCAACACTGCGTGAAAGAAGGACAAACGAACACTTTTACAATTTTAATATTAGTGAATATTGTAATTTCACACTACTGGTACTAAGCAAGAAGTTAGTTTACTGATGCCCGTTTTCACTAATTCCGAAGGTTCTGCTTAAATAAGTAACGCTTTATCTAAGGAGTGGCCTACGCATACATCAATCGCTCACCAATATTTATCACCTAAGAGTTTTTTTTTTGGAGATCGGCGTCGCGATTTAAACCTTACAGACAGATTCTTAAGGAATGTCAAAACCATAGACAACTGTTAATATTATAAAATAGGATGAATTCTGCCTGCTATGGAACCATGGGTTTTTCATTTTAAGATTATATTTAACTCAATCCACGTGGTGTCTTTGCCCGTGCCTTTCTGAACAAACTATGTTACCAATTATTTTAAGCATCTTTGTAATGTAAATAAAGAAGTTTTACACTTACCGCATGCCATTTGTTAAGATTGTATAATCATTATAATTACCATTTTATTCACGAACATGTAAGAACAAAGTAAAATAAATTTTGCTTGTTATTATTCTATTGTTTTTTTTATCTACCTTTGCTTACTACTTACAGGCCCAACAGGTAACCGTGCTAGAAGTAGGTATACCGCAATATCGGTGGGATGATGATATCAAAAACGTGGCTGGACCAAACTGGATGCTGAAAGCAAAGAACAGGCAGTCTCTGGAGGAGGCCTTGACCTTGAAAAAGGGTTCTTCATAACGCAGTTTTGTTATTCAATTATTGTAACTATTATTTTTTTCACGTTATATACTTGAAATTAAGGATAAATATGAAATTATGTAAATGTATGAAGAAATATAAGGCTTTTTTTTATTACTACTTAACTTTTAGCTCTACTATTAGTAGAGCTTGTCCGGGGAAGTAATACCACCATGCTTATTTCTGCCGCTAAGCAGCATTATCACAATGCTGTGTGTCTTAAGACAGTGTTTGACAGACGTGTTTCTTGCATGCCCTGCGAAGTGTTGCTCTGTTTATAATCGATAATTTTTCAGTTACCCTCAGATTGGCTGTCAGCTTGTTCCATCAATTATTATTTAAAAAGAAAAAAAAAACTTTTCTTTCCAAACCGAGGCTAGCTCTATTGTTCGTCTCAGACTGGCTCACAATACCATTTCTGTTTTAAAATTATAAATTTTTATTTAATAAATTGAAAAATTCAAAATTTTATTGATTTCAAGTAGGCCTAATTTATAAGCACTTTTGAAACGTCAAGTCAGTCTGTTTGTAGTGACTCTACTACCGGTTCGGAAGGCAGATTCTACTGAGAAGAGCCGGCAAGAAACTCAGCAGATTGCTCTTTTCCAACATCATTTTATAGTTTAACAATCTTAAGAATTTTTCTGTGAGAGATGAGAGCGAAGTGGCCTGCTTCCAATCAATCGTGTAGTAACCACGATTTTTTAAATGTGTTTTAATATATTGCTTAAACTTAGGTAAAGGTAGATCTAATATTACCTTTGGTATCATGTTATAAAAGCATATACCCATCCCCACAAAGGATTAATGTCCGTTTCTAGTAAGTCGACTGTTTAGATCGACTTTTTGTTTATAATCACTTGTTTTGTTTAATAGAGATTATAAATATATTGCGAGGCTACTGTAAGTATAACTATTTCTTCAAATTTGGCACGAAGGGATTCGCGTGATTTAAGTTTATATATCGATCGCACAGCACTTTTCTGTAGTATAAATATAGTTTCTATATCAGCAGCTCTGCCCCATAACAAGATCCCATATGACATTACACTATGGAAGTATGCAAAATAAACAAGTCTAGCAGTTTCAACATCTGTTAACTGTCTAATTTTTCTGAAAGCATAAGCAGCTGAGCTGAGCTATCCCGCTAGTGTCTCGATATGGACACTCCACTGTAGCTTACAATCCAAGGTAACTCCTAGAAAAACTGCGGAATTCTCCATTTTTAATGATTCTCCATTTATCATTACTTTTTTATCAACTTTCTTTACATTTGGTAACTAAATTGTTTTCTTTGCGTTCAAAACTAAGTTATTAGCAGTAAACCAATGAGATACATGCGACATAGCACGGCTTACATCGTCAGAATTGTCTTTACTTCTGTCAGTCTTGAAAATTAAAGATGTATCATCTGCAAACAGTACAATGTCACAAGTGTTACTGAAATGGTGTGGGAGATCATTTACATACACCAAAAATAGAAAAGGACCAAAAATTTTGCCTTGTGGGACACCCATTAAGGTGATGCACCCTGAGACTTTATGTCTTATATGCATATGCATATGCATATAAGACATGCATATGCATCCTTTTGTGTTCTATCACTAAGATAAGAGGCAATCAAATTAAGTGCAACATTTTTGATGCCGTAGTGGCTTAGTTTAAGTAATAAATTAAAGAGCCTCCGTATATCGCTGGTGAACGAACTACCAACCTGGTGGTCACCGAAATTAAAGTATACATGGGTAATCCAGCTCAGTTATACATTAAATGTTAATATTGGATAGAAGCAGGCGTTACTTTGCGGAAATCCATGATATATCATGAAAATTAAGCCTAATTTGCTATACTCCGCGAAAAGCAGGAGAATCTGTATGGTTAATTTATAATTTCTTTAATCCTTATACTCCACACCAAACAGATCTTCGGCAATGGGGTAGGGCAGCGGGGTAGGGGTAGAAAAGGTATAAAATGCGACACATTTGGCTGATTTTTCACTTACTAATTATTAAAGACATACATCTCCTGAGGATGCTCCGGTTTTGGAGCGAAACGTGCGTAGAGGGTACATTAGTCTATGTAATGTTATGTGGTAGGTATAACTATATCTAGTGACCATTTAAAAATTAGAATTGTAATAACCCTTTTTACAATATATATTTTTTATTGTAGAATACTATTTTTATGTTCATGTTTCTCACACAAAATTTTGCAGTTGTGGAGTCTAGAAAGCAGGGTAATTACCCACTGCGCCAATCAATCGTCCCTTTAAAGGCTATCCTCGCCTAAAATGTTATATTGGCATTTTTTCCCTTAGAATAGCTGGCCAGAATTATTTATAACATCATACAGCTTAGACAAGTCGAAGACAAGAGCCAAAAAACAAAAAAATATAATCTTATAAGCTTGCAATTATGCACCTAACGCATTAGCGTTTCTACCGAGTATACTTCGGAGCCAATAACTCTTTAAATATCGCTTTTTCAATTTTTTTTATAAGAGCCACTTTTACAAAAGACTAGTAAAACTCTTGGATAGAAACGCTACTACGACACGCTCCAACACTGGAGCATCCTCAGATTACAAATTTAACCTGGCTAAGTTTGTTGTGGGCTCTTCTTAGACCAGGGCACGTTTGGAACCCTCCTAGCTTTAGTTGTAAGTTTACGAATGCAGTTATCACCATCACTAACATTAGTGTAACATTTTAAATTTATAAACGCTTCATAAGTGCCTGTAATAAGGTCTTCATGAATAAACTATTTTTAAATTTGAATTTGAATAATGAAAATTTGGTTAGCTTAACATTTATAGTACGAGTATATCATAAAATTCCACAAAGCATTACGCCTGCTTCAATATATATATATTAAATAAAAAATGTTTTCTTTTGCTTAAAATAAAACACAACACATCATTTAAAATTATTTATTGCATTATGTACAATAGAAACTAATATAATAAATTACAAAGTTTTTATAATGCGTTAAAATTTGTGTGTACTTATTGATCACAGGTTTTCAATGATTTATATTATGCATTGTTATTGCTTATGGTCACCAAAGTTTTGCCAGTTGTGAGTTGGCAAAGTTTGGATCCAAAAACGCCTTCTTTATACATTAATGTAAGCAAGCGGTTCAGCTACTGTTACGTGATAAATATAAAAAATTATGCTTTCACGGCAAACTGGTGCCGCTACGCGATTAAGCGTTCCGGTACTATGTCGCGTAGAAATCGATTAGGGTTTTTATACAACGTGTAACAGAATTACGAAATATTACTGAAGGATGCATTATTTATTTCATAAGGAATCACCCTGTAAAAATATTAAATCAAAAGAAGCATATTTATTTTTCCATTAAAATTCAAAACATTCTAAGTATTATTTATGGCAACCCTATTGAAGATAAAAGACCGCCACGCGCATAGTGCATACGCTACGTGACGCTTACCTAATAAAGTGACAGGAGTCACATGATTTTGATTTTGCATGCGATGTAGGGCTGTATATGGTTTCATTCAGTAAAACTATGGCAGTGGTTTACTCAAAACTATTAGGTTTTCGGTTTCACAGATAAGTTTCAGATAGAGTACATAATGTACCTCTAAAGCCTGTGAAGTATTATTTCGGTTTTCATTTACACATTGTATATCTACCATACCCTAACGCTAACCACATTGTATATCTACCATACCCTAACGCTAACCACATTGTATATCTACCATACCGTAACGGGCTAACCCATGGTTAGCCCGTTACCATCTTACACTGCATCATAACTTAACAGCTGGAGAGATTACAATTAAGGGCTAAAATGTAGAGGAAAAAAATAATTATAATAATTTAATTAAAGCGTTAAAATATTAACAAAAAACCGCACAAACAATAACGAAATAAAAAAACCTAGCTATTTAAAAATAAATCACACTCACTCATGCTAACAGAAAAAGTTATAAAAGTGTTACCGTCCTTTTCTCACTACACTTCTTTCTATTTATTTTATTTACAATTTGTTTACAAGCATATTATTAGCACTGATACTAGACCAATGGTAATATTTATAAAAACTTTTGACGTATTAATTTTTCAGCTTAACACTAAATATTTTTTTTAACGTGTTATCTCAATAAACTATAAACGGAATAGCACTGTATTGCAGAGAATGGGTAAGGTTCCAGAGGTGCTCTTAACAATTAAAAGAAGAAAGTTAGAATATTTATTTATCTAACCAGGTTGCTTCTTTAATCGATTTTAAATGACAATGTGAGATGGTGATGACAAAAAAAATAACAACTGGCTAAAATTGTTGTGGGCTTCTTCTTAGACCAGGGCGCGTTTGGAACCCTCGTAGCTTTAGTTTTAAGTTGACGAATTTATTAAACTATAATTACAACATTTCAGTATACTTGTAATAATTACAGAATACTTAACGGAATTATGTTATATTAACGATGCAGAACAACCAAAAAAATTATGTGAGGTGAAAAAAAATCATCCATTCTGTATAACATATACAGGATGTTGTAGTTAAACAAAGCAATAACTTTTAACAACCCGGTTTTTAAAGTTTAAAATCAAAACGTTAAAGTATATGTGGTGTACAATGTACGATCTCATTCGTTCATTCACAAAAAACTACAAAGCTTAATTCTAAATATCACAACATTTATTATGTACATGTTTTTATTATGCCTCGTTTTACATAATTATGTATATACCAATTTCGGTAGAACCTTTTGGTATCAACCTTACTATATCCAAACTGTAACAAAATCTTAAAATAAGTGCATTTTAAATTATTAATAAAAAAAAGGAATCAAATATACAGGTATGCTCTATTTTGCTTTAACTTGTCATTTTCATTACTTTTTAGTGCAAAATATGCTTTAAAAATTGAATTTTAAGTTTATGAATGTATGCTTTTATTATTTTTAAATACTTTCACAACGATCTTTACACTAAAAAGTAATTGAAAGATTATTTACATAATAAGACGTAAGAATATATTAAGTTCAGGTATTATATTAGAAAAGACATCCCACGTTTTAAACTTATACTGTCCGAAACCAAATAGTAAAAAAGCGACCGGTTTTATCTCTCCCCATTTAAGCCTGTACTTTAGTTTGCCCCGTCTAGACCCTTGACTATTCTCTAAGATACACAATTCTCTAAATTCTAAATTAAACATCATGTAGCAAACATTTGCGCTAACTTTCAAGGTTAAAATGTCAAACCCTTTTAAGTTTAAGCGGCAACCTCTCGTTTTTAGTGATAAATAACAATTAGTAAAGCACGCTCGAACCAAAATCACTAGTAAATGATGAAATTACGTATATTTAGCTTTCAAGGTCAAACCCTCTTTCAATCGAAACTTCTTACAAAAGTTTGGACTGAATGCTATTATAGGCGTAAAAAAGTAATAGGCCCGTTTTGATATTTGTCATCGCGACGTTACTAGTTATGGAACCATAAGACTCGGTACTCGATACTCACGATAAATCAATTCAAGTTTGTATCAGTACTTGATTTATATGATTATGTATTGTAAAGTGTTCGTTCGTTCAAAGTATTCCTTTAACTTCACAACCGATTCGCGTGACTGGCTGTTGATTATACGTCCACTTTTCAACATGTTGAAACAGAGTTCGTACTATATAACAACAAACACAAAAATCGAGTCAAAACACTATGTTTTAATCAATGTCCAAAGTAGAAGAGCCAAAGTTAACGTAATAGTAAACAGTATATATCAAACTTAAACGAGAGCACAGTCAACTTTACAAGATGGGGAACGAAAAACTGCGCAGTGCGCGCGGGGACGCTTCATTCATGTGCCGCTTGCTCAGATACATCAACTCAGACTCATTATTTAGCACCCAGTGTCGTCAATTCAAAATTTTATTTGCGGCTTTAAAAACGAAGCACATTCTTTGCAGTAAAGGTTACTACACATTATTTAATTTCGATATTCAGTAAAAAAAATGGTTACAAATCTAGAATAAAAAAAAAAGTCTGAGAACGTAAGTGTTTTCGAAACGTTTCGCAACAATTATAAATTGCATGCTACTATAAAGTAAGCGCAAAAAAAATACTCGCGATATATTCTTTCATATTATTTAACGTCTCAAAAAAAATTACGTAATTTTTAAAACACTGTATGTAATTGATTTTTATTTTATTGTTTATTTCAGTTTTGTTCCAAGTTACATTCACAGTTACAGTTACACACACAGTCTTGCACAAATGTCAAAACGGGCCTATTAAATTTTTACGCCTATAGGGACTGATATAACATAAAATCAATGAAATAATCTATGAGATTACAAAACTTTTTGTCAACCATTTTTTTTAAATCTTTTGTGAATTTGTTTTATGTCAAAATTCTCTCAATTTAGGTCTCTTTTAAAAGTTAAATGAATTGAATTCGAATTGATTACAGGATTGTGCTCTTTAAGCTTATTTGTTGAACACTCTGCTCGGAATCCAGACATTTATATCTCAAGATACATCTAGCCACAGAATTAAGCATATACAGAAACCATGTACACGACTAATATTGCAGCATAAAAACCACTTCACTTTAGTAGTGGTTCTCCAACAGTTTAGTCATTCCATTCCATTTAGCAGTTGACAGAAATTGTTTTACCTCTAATGTTCTATCCCTATTAATATTATAAATTTAAATGTAAGTTTGTTTGTTACACTTTCACGCAAGAACTGCTTATACGATCCTCATGAAACTTTGTACACATATTCTCGGAAATGTTAAAAGTAATATAGGATACTTTTTATCCAGACATTAAGCTCGGTTCCTTTGTGAGAGGGGAAGAGTGTTTGACGATTTTACATAATAACTCCGACAAATTATAACCGATTTAAATAATTATTTTTATACTATAGAGGTTATACGCGTTTAATTTTGCCTAAACTGTGGTTGGAGATAGAGGACAGAACTCCTCAGCGGACGACAGCAAATCCTTCATTTAAGGCTTAGCGATACTGAATACTTCAATTTTTTTTATATCTGCAACTAAATTTGATGCCACATCAGAAAACAAAATCAAACGCAGACGAAGTCGCGGGGAACAGCTAGTACATTATATAAAATGGGGGAAAATGGGAAAGTTTGTGAGCTAGCAACATTCCGCGGGTGTGAAGTGAGACGTAAGCGGGCGTTTTCACTGTTTTTGGACACAATGAACTGCATGCAATTATGGCAGAATGAGGGTTCTGTATGTTCTTAACTCTGAGCTAGATGCTATACTCTAATTGCTTGCGCAAACGGTAACAAGGCAAAGAACTTCCTACCCTAGCTTTGGTAAATTTTGTATGCAATATACACACCGTGCCGAAATATTCTTGCAATAAAAAAAAGATAATGCGAAGTTTTATGCCCATTTTCACTAACGAAGTACAAGGCAGTGCCTAAGGAAGTAACGCCTAATAAAAGAAGACTCCTAGGCATACATTTGCCTTTTACCAATCGATTTTCTCTAGGCAACTCAATATAACCCAACTTGTCTATGATCCTTACCACAAGATGTGGTATCTGTGTTTGTATTATCATATTTTTCATTTTTCAAATAGATTTAAGTTAGTTATCAAAAAAAAGGAATTTATATTTTTCATCTGTGTGAAGTGTCAATTTACAGAGTTCCTTAAAACATTACGCGCCGCCGAATCGGTGTCGTAACTTTAGAGCGCCTAGCGTCATTAGTCATCATCTAAGAGTTGGTGACACATTTCTTCCGCATCCCCCGAATAGTTAGGCATCCGTTAGTGAAAACGGGCATCAGTGTCTTAAAGTCCCCTAAAACATTCCATCGTGTATCCCGATCGGAACTAGAATTGCCAAAAAAATGGCGAAATTCCTCAGAACCAGTTTCCAATCATCGGGAACTGCGTATGGCAGAATTATCGCCGTCAATTTGTGTATCTCATGAGCGGTGAATATGAATATATAGGATGTGAGTATCAAATTCAAGATCGGTGCGCCCGGTATCAAAACCAGAACACCGTGGGTGTCAGCCGCTAGCCATATGTGGGACTGACTGGCGAATAACTCCAGAGTTATCGTTCCGAACCACGCGAAAAGACTGGAGTGGCGGGTTCTCAACGCGCCTGAGACGTTTCTCAGTATAATGTAACTGACTATAGGTAGAAATGTGACGTAGCTGTGTATCTCGTTGCAGTCGAAAGTGTTCGTGCAGAAGAATGTGAAGGTAACGTAGCTGCCGAGGCCTATGAAGGCCACGAGAGTCGCGCTGAGAGATAGTCCCGGGGTGAAAAGGTTGCTGTGATTATTATCGTCCAGCAAATTGTAGCCTTGGGCTAGGAGGTAGGCCGTGGCGAATATGATACCGTACGCCATTGAGTATCTGAAAAATTAAATTAAAGATTTTAAACTAACATTTTCGTGGTTAATCAACATTTCTTAAATATATTTCAACGGGTAGATACCACAATAATATTTTGGATTTGTCGACATTTCGATTCGATAAAAAATTAAATTATACTTTAGAGTTGAGAAGCGGCGATAGCCCAGAGGGCAGGAGCTCGACTTATATTCCGGGGGGCCGAGTTCGAATCCCAGCATGCGCCTGTAACTTTCCTAAGTTATGTGCGTTTCAAGTAGTAATTTTTATGTATTTTACTTTATTTTTTTATCAAGAAGCCTACGCGTATACAACCTATCTTAATATATGGACACATTTAACAAATGTTTTGTAATGTTGTACACTTAAAGGCTAACTCAGCATGCATAACACAAGACACTCTTTGTTTACAGCAAATTTTTTTGATATATAGCCGCTAAACAAAAGAAAAAAAAAATTTAAAAAAATTACTATCATGCCGTACTTTTAAAAGTTTTTTGACTTCTTTTTTGGAACACACACACACACACACACATAGAGTAATTAAACTGTCACTTGCTTCAACGGTGAAGGGAAACATCGTGAGGAAACCTGCATGCCTGAGAGTTGTTCATAATATTCCCAAAGGTGTGTGGAGTCCACCAATCCGCACTGGGCCAGCGTGGTGGACTACAGCCTTAACCCAATCTCATTGTGGGAGGAGACCCGTGCCCTGAGTGGGCCGATAATGGGTTGATATGACGATACTACGACAATACACACATCGCCACCTAGCTTCAAAGTAAGCGTAGCTTGTGTTATAGGTAGTAATATGACTGATGAATACTTTTATGAATAATATACATAAATACTTATAATCTACACATAGTTGTTGGAATCGAACCCACGGCCTCGGACTCAGAAAGCAGGGTCGCTGACCACTGCGCCAGTCGGCATTCAAAGCCCTTATGGATTTAAGGTTATTACATAAAAACTGTATTTATATTTTTGAACTTACCGATCTTGCTTCCAATCCAGCCACCATTGATGTATATCGTCATCTGCATTAACAAATAGAGCCTTCCAAGGTCGGGTCACGAATATCTTCTGGAAGAACACTTCGCTCATATACAGAACCGTGACTATCGTCAGCAGGCCGATGATCTTAATCGCTATGTAGAGGTACTGGTACGGTTTAGACTCCACCGTGTGGCTTGACGATTGCGTTATGTGTGGTGGTAGCGCCCATATTACGAAGAACTGAAATGATATTTAAAGCACCGGATTAAAGTCAAAGTCAAAAATATCTTTATTCAAGCAGGCCCACATCTGGCACTTTTGACGTGTACATTACATGAGAATTACACGGTAGTGATATGATGGCGATAACTAAATCTAGGAGGGTTCCAAACGCGCCCTGGTCTAAGAAGAGCCCACAAAAAAACTTAGCCAGGTTTTTTTTTGAACATTTCAGTGTCTCGGTTTTTGAATTTACCTGTTTTTTCAAACAAATTATAATACAAACAATTATTATAAAAAGAGTATAATATATATGAATGTATGTGTCAAATTCATGGTAGTGTGAGTTATGTATTGATTTAATGAAAATAATATATGAACATTCCACACTCCCTCTCTACATAAACTATGAGTTTGGGAAATTTCATACTCATCGCAATTTTCGTACAAAGTAGGTACAAAGTTTTTACTTCACGTCATCATCATCATAACAAACCATTACAGGGCACGGATCTTCTCCCACAATGGGAAAGGGTTAAGGCCATAGTCAACCACGCTGGCCCAGCGCGGATTGGTAAACTCCACACACCTTTGAGAACATTATGCAGAACTCTCAGGCATGCAGGCATCCTCACGCTGTTTTCCTTCATTGTTGAAGCAAGTGATATTTAATTAAAACGCACATAACTTAGAAAGTTAGAAGTGCGTTTTTGGATTCGAACTCTGCCCCCCGAAAGTGAAGTCGACTTCCTACCCAATGCGCTATCAATGCTTTACGTATGCATTGATTATTTTTAAATTTATTATCAGTTATCTTAGTACCTATAACACAACACGCATACTTTAAGGCTAAAAGCCGATGTGTGTATTTAGTTATCTTAATATATATAAATCTCCTGTCACGATGTTTGTCCGCGATGGACTCCTAAACTACTGAACCGATTTTAAATTAAATTGGCACACCGTGAGCAGTCTGGTCCAACTTAAGAGATAGGATAGCTTAGATCTTTAAGTAAAGTCACAATTTTATTTTATTGCAAATTATTTGTCTATAATTAATTGACAGTCACATGTTATATGTATATAAGGCTATACTCATTTAAGGCTTAGCGATACTGAATACTTTAAAAACAAAATCAAACGCAGACGAAGACGCGGGCAACAGCTAGTTTGTTTATATAATAGAAATAGAACTTACCAATGTATACCAAAAAGACACTAACGGTATGAAGCTGTAGAACTGATACGGTCGATTCATTGTCAGGCACAGTACCACGGTCAGGAAGTTGAGTCTAAATATGACCCTGAAGTACCTGACCAGGCCAATGTCCCCCGTCTTCCAGGTGTAGTAGAAGTGTCCGTAGCCAGTGATGAACAGGTATGAGGAGACGAGTGCCCTGACCATCATGTATATGGGCAGGACCTTGCTGGCACCGGTAACTTGGTATACAAGGATAACAAGTTGCATCCAGCCTTTCCATTCGTTTGTTTGTTCTCTATGGAGTACTCTTGAGTGACTGAAAATTTTAACATTTAATTTATACAATTTGTAAATGAAAACCGAAATAATACTTCATATGCTTTAGAGTCACATTATGTCTGAGACCGAAAACCTAATAGTATTTGAGTAAACCACTGCCATATCATTTACTAAAAGAAATCAGATACAGCTACTTTTAGTGATAAGGCCGCCTTTGCACCCTAGCACTAAGTACTATTACTGTTTTCCTTGTATTTTCCTTTTTTTGTTGTGTTGCAATAAAGTTTTTTCTATTCTATTCTATACAGCCTAACATCACATGCCAAATTAAAATCATGTGACTCCTGTCACATCCTGTTTATTTGGTACGCGTCGCGTTACGTAGCGTAGGTACTATGCGCATGTCGGTCTTTTATCTTCAATAGGGTTGTCACAAACACTTACAATGTTTTAAAGTCGTTTGTATTTTAAAATAAATATGCTCCTTTTTATTTAATATTTATACTGGGTGATTCCTTATGAAATATACTATTTCGTAAATATTCGAAATATAATATTATTTCGTAATTCTGTTACACATTGTATATGTTTAATTCTATAAATTTTAGAATGCAAATAATTTTTCTCCAAATGTAAGTAAAAACACTTTAATAAGAATGATAATGTTTTAGTTGTAATATATTTAGCTTTTCAGGACAAACAATAATTACACGCTTTTAGGTAATACAATTTATTGTTTTTTTTAATGAATGAAAATAAATTCAATGACGCAACATTTTAGTGTGTTCAATAAATTAATAAAACAAAAAAAAACGTTTAGGCAAAAACTTTTGGAGGAAACTTCAATAATATAGTCTATGGTACGTGCTACAAAGGCTCTGGCGCGTGAAAGAGTCGAATTAATCGAAGTGAAACAGCAACATTCAAATTAAGAGGGAAAGATAGAGAGAGTAAGTCTTTTCGACACTGTTCTTCGAATTCAAGATCTTCTTAATACGAATCTAATTACAACCCAGCTAAGTTTTAAGAATGTAATAACGTACATTCATAAACTATTTGTTGATTAATAAGTATTTTGACAAAAAGGCAACAGAGCGAGTGTTGTGAAAATTATAAAGATATACCATTATACAATTCCACTTTACTATCAAAAGAAAATAATTCTAAACCGATAATTAAAACAAAACTCACCTACTAGATCTGGATTCATCCGTAAAGAATAAGCCTAGAGCAAAAACGTATCCAACAGGCAGCCAAAAACTCCATTCCGAATAATACTTGTTCTCCTTCATAAAGAAGTTTGTTCTATCGCATAGGTAGAAGTATGCCATGATCATGCCAAGTTTGGCAATGGCTGCCATCGCTGAGGGGGCTTCGACCACCACAGTCTGGTTGACAAGGGAGTAGCCATCGATCTGTTGCTTGAAGTTCTGCGACCACCGCCATATAAATCGGATGGTGGCTAGCACTGCGCTAGAAAGAGAAAATACGTGTGTTAAGATGATCACAAAATGCAAGTTAGAAGAAAATATTGTGCTGACTTTACATACCGTGGGATAAATAAGAGCAAGATGAAGAAATCCTACTGGTATTTCGGGAGATTAGAGTGTTCAAACAAAAAAAAACTAATGCTTCAGTTTTATTAGTACCGATAGGTAGGGTAGATATATAGGATCTGCGCTGAATGAAGCAAGACTGTGGAGCAGATTTTCAGTGTAAAGAAATGACCTGTACTTGGGAGTAAAGGTTCAGCTGCGCGCAGAATGTTCCGCCAAGGTCATGTGGTTATTGCAGAACATGTTCTGCAGAATCTGCATCGAATGACGCAAGCTCGATGTAGCGTGAAACGGGAAGTCTTATCCCCATAATAGAGATTTCTCCCAGTTTGCCTCGAATATGAATTTAAAGTTCAACTGTGTGTTTGTATTGTGAGTATTTGCAGCTGAGTGCAGGACTCTGCTAGTACGCATCATGTTTATTTATTTTACTGTCCTTGTGAATAAAAGTAAAACAAAACATATTCTTTAAAAAAAAATTAAAAGATAAAAGCTTATCCCTATAGTGGAGATTTCTCCTAGCTTCCCTCGAATGAGAGTTCCAGGTTGCGTCGTTAAAGTTCATGTGGTCGATGCAGAACATGTTCAGGAGAATCTGCGCTAAGCAACTCAAGGCTGTGGGGCTAATGTTTGATAAGGGAATAATACTCACCATAGCTGGAACAGTGTGAAAGTGAGCTGGTGGCGCTGAGAGCAGGGCTCCAGAAGCAAGCAGCAAGTTACGTCAAGTTCAACTGGTTATTGCGCAGATCCTGCTGAATATGTTATTCAACCTGCGCAGACGGATGCAAGTTTGTGGGGCTGGTTTTTGAGCTAGAGACTTCGCTCAGTTTGCCTCAAATATGCAGAACACTCTCAGCACGATCTGCGCAGATCAACGCAAAATTTTTGGGGACTGATATTGCGGGAATCCCTATACTGGAGATTTCTCCCAGCTTCCCTTGAAACTGAGTTCCAGGTAGCGTCGTTAAAGTTCATCGGATCTGCGCTACGTGACAAAAGACTGCGGGGCTGATGTTTGAAAAGGGAATAATACTCACCAAAGAAGGAACAACGCGAACGTGAGCAGTTGCAGCTGAGTGCAGGGCTCCGGCAGCGCGCAACAAGTTCCGTCGTTGAAGTTCATGTGGTCGTTGCAGAACATGTTCAGCAGGATCTGCGCAGAGTGGCGCAGCGCCGTGGGGCTGATGCTGAGGCCGTCAGCGGACGAAGCCGCGGCGGAGGCCAGGCGTGGCGAGTTCCACAGCTTCGTTGCACTGTGTTGCAGAATCTGGAAAGAGGCGGACTTGCTTGAAGAGTTAGCAGTGGCGTGCATCTCATAGATGCAAATAAGCAGTGCATACCCTGACCTCAGGGCCTCTCAGACCATAAGGACGACTTAAAATTTAAATATTGAAAAAAAATTAAACAATTTATAGAAAACTATAAAAGCGCCATCTAGTTAAAACCGGCCGCACTTCTATGTAAATCAATGGACAAGTCCCGTGTCATGGTTTAGAACTAAAATAGACAAACCGCATAATATTTCGACTATATTTTAATTTTGAGTTGTAAACAGTATCCCTAAATAAAAAATAACGCTTTAAATATAATTTAAATCTCATAAAATTAGCTGGGGTTTTCACGATTAAGTATCCATCGCCGGGCAAATCGTTTATTCGTCGCTCAAATTAATGCGCCGCGCCGCCGCGGTCTCCATAGAAGCACGGCGATTGAATGCATCTGTCGTTACTTGTGTGCACCAGCACACAAGGAAGTTCTGGTGTGTAGTGATATAATCGCGTGCGTGCTTACACAATATTTGGCTCTTTCTATGTGTGCGAGTTTTCCAGGTTTCCAGAATAGGGGTTTCGCTTGTGTGCAAATCTTAAAAGCACTGCTTACGGAAATTTGAAATCCAAATGTATGCTTTGTTTTTTTATAAGCACAAGTAATTTGCTTTGTTTGTTATTGTTTTAAACGGCAATAATTCTTTTTTGTAGTTAAAAAATTTATCAATGAATTTTATTACATTCAAGGTCTTTAGAAATTTATAAGTACCTAATTTGTTCAAAAAGTATATTAAAATAACCAAATTAAAAGTTGCCGAATTATGTTAAATAAATTATTAACGTATACCAGGTGCCATTGGTAACTGATGAAGTAATATTCTTCAAATGACAACTTTTAATAGCATTTGTGTACTAAGAAAATATTACGGACATATTTTGACTATGATATTCTCATTATCGCTGGCGATCGCTCAGCGCCATTATTGTTTACCTTTTACCTTCTGTCATAACAACTTATATTCACCGAATTAGAATTAATTACTGTTTTTTTCGTTTGCTGTACGGTTGTTTGTAAATAGTTACAATTATTATTGTTAACATTAACCTTTGTGACAGTTTACTGTTTGTAAATGATTGTGAGGAATATTCTTAGTGTAAGAAAGTTCTTATATTCGGCGTGTGATCTGATGGTTCAGTGTGCTTGGAAAATGTAGGTAAGTAAGTTTAGAGCTAATTCTTAACTAACGTTTAATTGAGATTATTCGTAAAGGAAGGAAGGCACCTACAAGGAGCGGCACGTAAAAAGAGCTCTGACTGACTTACAGAAACAGGCGAATAGCAGTGATCAATGTTTTGTTTCATTATTTATTCATAATAATACCTATGTTTGTTTATTGTTTACACTACAAAACATTATTTAATGTAATTGCCGCAATGGCAGACAATTTTAAAAACTCGCTAGTCGGTCGTCTCAGAGCTTACTATACCTATTGGAAATAGGAGATGATGAGAAGATCTACATGGGTATCACAAACAATGTTATGTTAGGTACCTACTCACAAATAAAATTATACAGTAACATCAAAATAGCATGTTCATTACCTATTTTTTTTTATGCATACCCTGACCGAAAACCCTATGCACGCCACTGAGAGTTAGCCATTATATTTGGTCAACCCATTCTGCGCCAAGTGACGCAAAGTTGTGGGACAGACGCTGAGGCCATCAGCGGATTCTTTGGCTATTTTTGTGGCACTGTGTTGCAGTATCTAAAACAAAGCGGTCTTGCATGAAGAGTTTGCCATTATATTTGGTCATCCCATTCTGCCCCGATCAACGCCATGCTGTGGGATTAATGCTGAGACTGATGAATATTTTAATGAATAATATATATAAATACTTATAATATACATATAAACATCCAGATACTGAAAAACATTCATGTTCATCACACAAACATTTTCCAGTTAAGGGTATCGAAACCCACGGCCTTGGACTCAGAAAGCAGGGTCGCTGCCCACTGCGCCAATCGGCCGTCCAATTATTCGGCCAATTATTTATGTAGCATAAATTGTGAATGAGAACATATGATACGTGGAGGACAAAGGGAAGAGATAGGAAAGGTATTATTACATAGTGCTGGAATTCAAACACTCTTGACCTGGAGAACTAACCTCTAAAGCAGCTTTATTGTACGCGTCGATGTCGGCGTTGTTGATTTTGACGTCGCTTCTAAGCCTGGCGATGTCGACTGCCTCCATCGTCTTCCACAGCACCTGCGTGCCGCGCGAGGCCAGCGAGTCGACTGGCTGCACCAGTTGGGTGAGATTCCTTTTATACTCCTCTAATGCTTGATCGGTTATGTTACGATTCTTAACCAGTTGCAAACCCGCACTTGCTACTATTACTGATGGTGGCCGGTCTGAATATTGCCTGGAAGATAGAAAAAAGAGCTAGGCTTGCACGCAAAAGGATTTAATATTAATAATTTAAAATTAAACATTATAATTGTTTTCGCATCGCTTATATAGAGCAATTACATTATTTAATTAATTAAAATCGTGAGGGCCTGCACGCCTGAGAGTTCTCCGTAATTTTCTCAAAGGCGTAGAGAAGTCCACCACTGGGCCAGACTAAACCCTTCTAACTGATTGAGTATTTGAGATTACTTTTGAGAGCCTATTATTTACTTCAAATTAGCTTCGGGCTCAGAGACTTTATATCTGTCAGATAACGAAAAAAATAAGACCGTGCTTTGTTCAATCTATAACCATTTCACTTGATCACGTGCAATTGTGACTAAATTAAAAAAAATAATTACCAGGTTCTAAACTGTTCCACCATGGTCTTCGAAACATCGTCACTCCATATAAAAGTGATAGAAAGTCTGAGTTTATTGTCGACATACGTGTAATTGGGCATGTGGTGGTCCACTGTGGAGTAAGAGGAATCTATGTCCAGTCTTGTATTAATAACACCTGGAAACACCAAAATTTCATATTTAGAACAAAATATCTCAATTTTATTATATTTTGTTTGTTGTACAAAGTTTCATGTGGATCAGTTAAGTAGTTTTTGCATAAAAGCGTCACAAACAAACTTACATTGACATTTATAATATTAGTAGGGATATTCTTCTATGTACATATTTGGATAAAGAAATATTTGACTTTGACTTCGACTGGTAGGTTTCAGGTGGGATTCTACCAAGACATCTGTGAAACCTGAGGGGTTGAGGAATCAAGGGTTGCAAATGGACTTTACTAAGGACAGATCACCCGTCTGGCACTGGCAGGCGTCCCCTCAATAAATAAAATACAATAACACATATAATGCCTGAACCATAGCTTAAAACAGAAAAAACTTGTTACGATATCACACATTGTACTTTGATACAGACTCACCTATAAAATATTCATACAGTTGTTCAAGCCTCGAATCTCCAATGAAGGCGAAACTGTTATATTTGCCCCAAAATGCCAAATACCGTAAACACCGTCTTGCATCCCTGAAACAGATAAGAATGCATGCCTGAGAATGACAAATTCTACTTGATAAAATTTCCTTATTTTACGTTTTAGCTTTTTATGCTAGCGATTATAAGTTTTATGGTATTGCATGCTTTTTTATTCTAGCCAATATTCACTCTCTAGTCACAGAGCACAGCCTCGGTTAATATCACTATTAAAATACGATAATAGTTGTTAAAAGAGATTTTTTTGCAAGCTTTTTAAAAATTACCGGCCCACTACAGAGTTCTCCTCTCAGAATGAGAAGGGTTTAGTGCCGTAGTGTACCACGCTGGCCAAGTGCGGATTGGTAGACTCACTGGGACTTCATAGTTGTGCATTAAAAATTGGCGCCGTGGGCAGCGACCCGGCTTTCTGAGTCGAAGGCCGTGGTTTCGATTCCCACAACCGGGTAATGTTTGTGTGATGAACACTAATGTTTTTCAGTGTTTGGATTTATCTGTATTTTATAAGTATTTATTTATATAATTCATAAAATTATTCAGCTGTCATCTTGGTACCCATAACACAAGCTACGCTTACTTCGGGACTAGATGGCGGTGTGTGTATTGTCGTACTATATTTATTTATTTAGTATATTTATTTATCATACATACATATACACACATAATTGCATTCTATAATTATAATTTTTATTTTAAATGTCAAGTATACCTGGGCCATTTTCGATAAATATGTACATGTGACTAACATGATCAACGTTTGTGACTAAAGCGATTCGTGTCATACCTCAATTTTTCGCTTAATGTGAGTCACATTTATAACAAGGAAGAGTGTGAATGAATAACTACATTAAAAAAAACAACACTTATTCTTATTTTAAACGTTTAATTCGCCGGATCAAAACAAAGTAAAACATTTGTATGGTATACACTTTAACAACGACGCAGGTGATCAAGTTATAAAATATTATTATATTTTATGTATTTTGCAATCGTTTTTTCGGGATTATTTGTGGAAGTTTTCGTTCTTCTGTTCTTTCTTTGCCTCACTACATCTTCTTTTATTTTGCTCCGTTGTTATAAACTGACAAATAAGGTGCTCGCACTCCAGATTTTCTCTCAGCCTAAATTAGCCTCCAGCTGCACTTATCGCCTTTAGTCTAAAAATATAACAAACCGCCTATGTTCAACAACAATACGAAAAAAATAAGTCACTAAAAGCAAATGCAGGTGACTTAAATATTTAGCGATATTCAAAAATTATGCACAATACTTGGTGCATATTATAATTACAAAAATAAAAATTGTAGTCATAGTGAAAATTACAAAAATAACATACAATTTATACCTAAGCGTATAACTTTCTTTACATTTGTCTTTACTTTACATTTTAATGTGTGTCATAAGAGACATGAAATGTAACTAACATGACTAGTGTTTTTTTGTAAAAAAATAATAAATATAATAAATAAATAAATATACTACGACATTACACACATCGCCATCTAGCCCCAAAGTAAGCATAGCTTGTGTTATGGGTACTGAGATAGCTGATGAATATTTTTTTATGAATATAATACACATTATTAGACACTGAAAAACATTCATGTTCATCACACAAACACTCTCCAGTTGTGGGAATCGAACTCACGAACTTGGACTCAGAAAGCAGGGTCGCTGCCCACTGCGCCACTCGGCGTAACTTTATGTTACCAAAATTACTTTCAAGACAGACACATTGAACACTTATTTTAGCTTGGGTATGCTAGGTGTATCTTCCCGGGATGAGCTACAAGTGTTGCAAGGGATGAAATATTTGAATTTTGAGGAACCGGTGACTCAGGAGATCCCGAACCTCTCAATATTTACTTAGGCTAGCTACCGAGAGGGTAGAGATCCCACATAACCCAAATTCTCCCGCAGAGTATCGGGTATCCTTTAAGATTTCCCCCTCGTCAACAAAAAAAAAAGGTTATGCTAGGTGTATGCTACAGAATGAATTAAGATTATTTTCCCTAAGTGTCTACAAGAACAATACTTCCTTTTACAATCCCATCGTTCGCATGTGCCGCCTTTATAATGATTTAGTATCAAGTAATCATAATATTGACATTTTTAAAAGGATAAATATTTTTAAAAATCAAATTATTAAGCACTATTCCACATAATCTTTAGGGAAATAATATATATATTATTATTTAAGTGTTTCTTTTTTGTTTCAACTTTAATTTTATCTTTACTTTCTGTTTAATTTAATTCCAAGTTGTGTACACATACTTTGGGTTGTAGCTTAGAACAAAACTTGTTATTACTTATATTTAGATCTACTTTTAGTTATTACCTGTTTTGTGTACCTAATAACAATAAACAATAAACAATTACAAAACTTATCTTGTTTGAAAATGCACCGCGATTCACCTGATATATTTTACGAAAATTTCACTAGTTGTTCTGCATCCTCTAGTAAACTGGCACTTAAGCAAAATTCCTGGGATAAGGCACTTGAATGTAATGGTTTAGTGTTGCCAGCAATTAATATTAAGATAAAAATGATAGGATTGCTGCTAAAAACCATACAATTAACTGTGACATCCTTCGAGTGAGTCGAAAAATCTGGAATGCCCTTCCAGCTGCCATTTTCCCCAGTGCCTACAATATGAGTACCTTCAAATCAAGAGTGAATAGGCATCTTCTAGGCAAGCGCGCTCCACCTTAGGCTGCATCATCGCTTACCATCAGGTGTGATTGCAGTCAAGCGCTCGTAGCTATAAACATAAAAATCTCGGACAAGCATAAAGTATTTTTTTTTATTGAAAAATATCATCCAGATTAGGTAATACTGTTTTTAAAAAACAATCGGAAATAAATTTATGGTAATAATAACTTTATATTTATGTACACATGTTTTCAATATTATGTTATGGTGCAAAAAGGGCAGTTCTATTAATTATATGGGACATAAAATGCGACAAAATTATGAAAATATCATTAATATTTTATCAATTTAAATGTGCCACTGTTTTAATAGCAGAATTAAAGAGAAAAGCCTTTTTAATTATAATAAATACGTTGGACATGGATTTTCAAGCAATGTTCCGTGTCCGTTTTTTCGCGATTATTTCTCGGAGAAAAGTCTGAATTTTCCCATTCAGGTTGGAATCGGTGCAGCTCGGACGAACGCTCGCAAAGAAAAACGCGAAAAATCAAGGCATTTTTAGGCAGTATAACACAACATACAATACACACATCGCAATCTAGATCCAAAGTAAGCTCAGCTTACTACGAAGGTACTAAGATAACTGATGAATATTTTTATGAATAATACACATAAATACTTATAAACTACAGATAAACACCCAGACACTGAAAAACATTCATGTTCATCACACAAACATTTTCCAGTTGTGGGAATCAGACCCACAGCCCACAGCATGGTCCCTGGGTCCCTGGGTCCCTGCCCACTTCGCCAATCGGCCGTCTATTTGTAGTTGCTATTTGTATATTGCATCATCATCATCATAATCACCAGTCTAGAACATTCCACAGCTAGACAAAAGCCCTCTCCCAATGGGAGGTTTTGCACATAATCACCACACTGTGCAGACAGATTGGTGATTGTAGAATATGTAGTAGTAGCACAGAAACACTGCTGTCCGTTCCTCAATGTATTCCCTTACTCGCCTCATACAGCATCCATTGGAAGAGCAAGGGTTGTGACAACTGTATTCTGATCTACTGTCACTATACTGCACAAATTAATAAATAAACTATTAACACTTACATTTTCGAATACTTATGTAACATACACCCATACGGTTGCCACTCATGGTCACCTTTGTACCTTCCGGATGACAATAACCATGTACAGGAGTCTGGGCCTGAAATAAGTTCATATATTATCACTCATGAGCCCAAACTCAAAAAACGGTTGTAACCGTTAGAACAGGATATGTGTATAGGTCTACTTTCTTCGTACGGTACAATTGTACTATAGTGGAAGATGCAGGGGATAACATACTGTAATCAGCTCCTCAGTTCAGACTTTTATCTGAAGTTATTCTAATCCACCATCACTGTAGTAAACTGAGACCAGAGATAACTTTTTGGTATTGTGCCTATATAACAATATTTAATTATTTTGTGTGAAACTGACAATTACCATAATTGGTTATCTTAATCTAGATATATCGTCAAAGTCTAAGTCAAAGTTAAAAATATCTTACTATGTAATCATCTTTTCAAGTAGGCCCATATGTGGCACTTTTGATGCGTACATAAGAATTACACGGTAGTGAGATGATGGCGATAACCACATTCGTAAACTTAAAACTAAAGCTACGAGGGTTCCAAAGGCGTCCTGGTCTAAGAAGAAGCCCACAACAAACTTAGCCGGGTGTTTTTTTTTATATCACCATCTCACATTGTCATTTTAAATTATTAAAAGAGCAACCTGGTTAGAGCAATAATTTACACCCAAGCTTTTTTATCGATTACATAGTTCTTTATACTATAATAGGACTTTTCTATAAACTTACGTTTAATACAAACTTTGAACTTTTTAAGAGACATCTCCAAGATGTCAATTGGTAGTTTATTGTAGAATTATATGCAATTTCCTTTAAATTTTCAATGTTTGTACACACTCTCTACAACATAATATGTAAATCTGAGATTAACATTCAAATATCTTGTAAACCTGAGATTCTCTCATGGAAGGATTCTCTCTCATCAAAATAAAATTAAAATTAGCGACATACAGGAAATATGTGTAAACCAGGGAGATTGAGAAAGAATAAATTAAATCTACAATGGCATACAGGAATAATGGGCAAGCCCATTATACTTATAATTGTACCTTATGTTAACTGGGTTTATACCTTTCAATAAAGATAATTATTATTTTTATTATTATTATTATTACAAAGATGTGCTGGAGTTTCTGCCCATGTTACAAAGGCTATTAATAAGAGCATTATTTATGACGCAAAAACGCTTGGAAATCAATGTTATTTGTTGAGGAAAAAATTTTTTGCCTCCGAACTACTTGTACTATGATATATTATTTGAGGTTATGACCAATCAATCAATTTTTTTTGAATATGGTACATGTTTACATAGATGTTAATTAAATGTCAATGTTATGGACAAACTTATGTTTTATATGAAAATGAACGATACTGTTTTGATAACATTTTGACATATTAATTATGCTTAATAATTAAGATGTTTAGAACCTGTGTTATGTTTTTATATTTGAGGAAGATTTAAATTTCAATATCCTGTTTAAAAATAAAAGTATAAATGGACATTTTGAAATTGATTCATTAGTGGCTTTAAGGAAAACAATTCATTTAAGACGTGTGAACCACATTGCATGATAATGTATCTGGATTCTAAATAGGGATGAAGTTTTAATTGTTTGATTATTAGCTTATTTTATACTCATTCTGTTGAGTTTGCATTTGAAAGAGTGTAATGTCTTGTTTGTTCCGTTGGATGAGACTTGTCTATTAACATGTATAGTATAAAGGACTACGTAAACGATAAAAAAGTGTGGGTGTAAATTATTGCTCTAACCAGGTTGCTCTTCTAATAATTTAAAATGATATTGTGAGATGGTGATAACAAAAAAAAAAACACCCGGCTAAGTTTGTTGTGGGCTTCTTCTTAGACCAGGACGCCTTTGGAACCCTCGTAGCTTTAGTTTTAAGTTTACGAATGTGGTTATCGCCATCATCTCACTACCATGTAATTCTTATGTACGCATCAAAAGTGCCACCTATGGGCCTACTTGAATAAAGATATTTTTGACTTTGTCTTTGACTTTGACATGCTAGCCGCTAGATCAAAGAGGCACTTGCTATACAATATTTTAAATGCAGAAGTGAGTTTTTGTCTTTGTTACCTTTTTACCCTAAACTCACGAAAATTAATGAAATTTATACATATAATATAGGTACATAATATTGCATTCTGGAAAAGGACTATAGATACTTTTTATATCAGACCTCAGCCTGAGCCCAACTTCACTGCTAAACTGATTGTTTTGAAATTTCGCATCCTGAATATGGACATAAGATAACTTTTGAAAAGGAATGGGTACAGCAAGATTTAAAAAAAACTATGCTATAAATGGAAAGTGTTTTCGTTAGTTAGTTTGTGCTTTCACACCTTGACTAAGCAACCAATCAAGTTGATTTTTGGGCTTAGTTAATTAAAAGGATTGAGAGTAACCTGGGCTTTGTTTATAACAGGAAAACTCAATTTTTTTTTGTACTCTAAACGCAGACGAAGGACGCCTGAAAAAGCTAGGAAGATAAACCTGCACTTCACAATGGCCCTTTTGTTTACGTTACGTGCGTACGTACTCTTAATGCTGATATCCTCAAAGGTCTTTACCGGTTAAAATGGATGGTACGTAAAAAATTTATTTACCGTATCTTAGATGCAATATCCCATGATATGCTATAAACCCAATGATAAGAGCAAACGCCAGTAATTTAGCGTTACCCACATTCAACTGGTCGATAAACCATTCGGCGGAACTTCTCTTTGAGTGTGAACCCATTTTATTGCACAATTTATTATCTAATCAGCTTTCTAATTACTGATTGACCCACTATTAATCGATTTAAATAATTTATTTAACGCTTTGTATTGTCAGTAACGTATTTACTGAATAATATATATTAAAGTTTGCACAACAAAACATCCGCATTTTCCTGCCATTTTAATTTTTTATTGCATATATCAGTTGATACTTATTTTCTGACATTGACACTTTCGATCTGAAAACTTGACTGGTATATGACACAAGACAGATAACTAATAAACAGATACTCTAGAATTTCCTCCTCTATGCATGAGTAGCTACCTCATTCAATCCTCATTCCATGTATGGTTTGATCGTTTTGATTTTTGACCGTATCAATACTTGAGTAAATTCAACAAAATGTTGACCATAATATTATGTCAAGGAAAAAAAACATTAAGTAAAACTTTTTCAACTAAGGGCAATAGAAAAGGAAAATGGCAACATTAGACATTAGACGTCTGAATTGGTACAATGGCGGCTTTGTCCCCGTCGGAGGTTTGTAAAGTTTATTAAAAATTTTACGATTAACACACGCTCCTACAAATTATTTGTGATTGAAATTTACCTCGCACTTTCTCAATTACTGTCCTAAAATCCAATTTAGATTATTCGTTTTCTGGATTAATTAGTTAAACCTGAATATTATGACAGTTTTCCTACGAGATTTCATGTCAAGATTTCTATTGTTGTCTCAAAAAATGTTTGTATTAGAAAAATCTTCTAAGGTGATTCTGGTAAGTGTTTCATTTGTTTGTTGCAGAGACGGTTGATGAAAGAACTGATGTCGTTAATGAAAGAACCTCCACCGGGTGTTACTGTGGACGGAGATCAAGCCAGCCAAAATCTGACACTGTAAGTGACCTTATTTTTATCATTCGGGTATTCTAGAAAAAAAATCCAAAATTTTGTGCACTTCAGTTAATTATAACCTATTTCATAGACCATTTTTGGCGCCGTTTCGGTCTCCATGGAAGGAAATCCGAAGCCTTACCCACTAGCCTATCACCGCATCAAAAGTCTATAATGTAGTCGTAATAAAAAATCTAAGGTATAAGTATGTAAGAAATTAACCTTCAGAGTGCTATCAAAACAAAATAATTAGGGTCTGTGTATATATTTTTTCTTCATTCTTTCCCATAGAAAAAAAGGAAAGGTATATATATCACCATACAGCTGTGTCTTCATTGGTACCTACATGTGTTAATTATACAGATTTAAAAAAAACAAATACAGTTTGCAAGGCTACAGAAACCAGTCATACAAATCTATTATTATGAATAATAACACAACAACATAAAAACTAATATTATGAATTTATGTGTAACCTGTATCCTGAATGATTTCACCTTTACTTAGGGTACATTTGGTCAAATGTCCTGTACAATTATGGTAAATCCATCCATAGTTTGTTAAAGATGTAACAACACAGGATAGATTAGAAAAAATTATTTAAAAGAGCAAGTATTTATCCCATTTTAAGAAAAAAATCGACTTTTTGCAAATAATGTAAATCATCATCAGCCATGCCTACATGGCACAGGTCTCCTCTGGAACAAAAAGGGGTTAAGTAAGCAGTATACAACTATTATGGCCAAGTGCATTGTGAGACTTCACACACCTCTAACTTTTATAAGTAATGTGCGTTTTAAGCAACTGAAATATCTCTTGTTTCAAAAGTAAAGAAAGCATGAAGAAACCTGCATGACTTAGAGTTCTCCAAATGTTCTCAAAGGTGTGTGGAGTGCACCAATCCGTACTGGGCTAGTGTGGTGGACTACAGCCTTAACACCCTCTTATTGTGGTAGGAGATCCCCAGCAAGGCTAGCTAGGGTGGGAGATAAAAATTATATCCCCCCATTATATCCCCTGGAAAGGGATATAATTAACGTGCCCACCTGCTAAATCACTGGAACACATTTATTATTTGGATATTATTTCCACTTGTGTGTCAGCACTCCGAGAGTTGATAAAGCTGTGGGAGAAGATTAATTTTTTATCCTTTCCCCAGGGATGTAATTGTCTCCTGCCCATGCTAGCCGTGCTGTAGGGGGTAGATAATGGGTTGATATGATGATAATGAGGATGAGGTATTTTCTCTACAGAAATTGTAGTTTGTACCAACCTAGAGTTAAAAGATTGACCTTGTACACCTCAATGCCTGGGAGAATGTGTAAGCTGTTGGTCCCGGCAACTATTACTAATGTGATGATAATCATTAAAACCTGCCAACCAGCACCAGAGAATCATGGTGGGCAACTATGACAGAGGCTTGCGCCTCAATACTGGATAGTGCGAACATCAGGCAAGTCACAGAGAGACTATAGTGTCTGGATATAGTGTATGTCACAGGATTGTGGTTTGTCAAAAGCCGTACAAAATACCTATGTCCAGCAGTGTATGTCCAAGGACATGCATACAAACAAATCATTTTGCAGCTTTACGGGAATTCCTAATAGTCCTAATAAGAGACTATGTTGGAAAACCGATAACCGAAACCGACGCCTTCTTTTTATTTTTATTACGAAACGTAACAAACGTCATCATTTTGTAATTCGTCGTACGAGAATGAACGGGTTGCGTATTATTAATAGCTCAGTGATCTCTCACACTCCATTAATTATTGGTTATTGTTTGTGTTTATGTTGTCACTTGTCTAAATTTACGTTTCATTTACTATATTACTAGAGCAGAGGACCTGACGGGCGTCGTTCTGCTCGACAGAATAGTGGCACCTACTGGGTCCTTTTGTGTTTTCAAAACATCCATGTTATTTCCCATCCGATTCAATTTAAATATTTGTTTGGTAGAGCGTTCCGTGGCAGAGCTTGACCGAAGATATAATACCGCCATGCTTATTTCTGCAGCCAAGCGAAATATCTTTGTTTCGCACTGAAAGGCGTGGTTGCAGATATAATTTTTTAAATAATAATACGCCACCCAGGCCCAAAGTAAGCGTAGCTTGTGTTATGGGTAGTAGAATAACTTATAAATACTTTTTATCAATAATATACATAAATATGTACTTATAAATAAATAAATATACTACGACAATAAACACATCGCCATCTAATCCCAATGTAAGCGTAGCTTGTGTTATGGATACTAGGATAACTGGTGAATATTTTTATGAATAATATACATAAATACTTATAATATACAGATAAACACCCAGACACTGAAAAACATTCATGTTCATCACACAAACATTATCCAGTTGTGGGAATCGAACCCGGCCTTGGACTCAGAAAGCAGGGTCGCTGCCCACTGGCATCTTCTAGGCAAGCGCGCTCCTTAGGCGGCATCATCACTTATACAGGTGCGATTGCAGTTAAACGCTCGTCTGTAAACATAAAAAAAAAATATACTGCATGCAAAAATGCTGGATGAGGATTCTGTGGGCATACCCTTCGGTTGGGACAGGCCTGTTGTGGACTTATATCGGCTATAGATGACGCTGGAATGCAAATCATTTTCATAGATGTTTCTATCTTTGTCTCCAGGTGGACAGTACATATGGAAGGCGTACCCGGCACGCTGTACGAGGGTGAAAAATTCGTATTGCAATTTAAATTCACAAATAAATATCCCTTCGATTCTCCAGAGGTAAGCATTCTTAGTTAATGCATTGGTATGTTCAACTGCCTTGGTCTAGTGGTGATCAGAACACGAGGTCCTGGATTCGATCCCCGGGCCGGGCCAATGAACACTATCGGGTTTTTCTATCAAGAAATTCTTAGTACCAGTACGGAGTTTTGAAATTGGAGGTGGCCCGTGCCTCGGAGAGCACGTTGAGCTGTAAGTCCTGCGTTTGATCGCATTCTTGTCGTGTCGGAGCGAAACGTGCGTATTACTGAAGATCTGTTTGCGTGTGGAGTATGAAGGTTAAATAAATTGTAAACAACACCGTACAGATTATCCTGCTTTTCGCGGAGTATAGCAAATTAAGCTTAATTTTCGAATTGTATCATAGAATTCCGCAAAGAAATTTATCATCATCATCATAATAACCCTTTACCGGCCCACTTTGCCGGCCAACCGGCACATGTCTACTCCTACAATGAGAAGGGAAAGTAACGCCTGCTTCTATCCAATAATAACATTGTTAGCAGTTAAATTCAAGAAATAAATAAACTTTACAGCACACCAATTGTAGTCACTTCGCAATAATTGTCCGTCGATAGACACTACATACACATGTACAGCTATTCCAGCCACGCCAATCGAATCTATATTCTCTACTACTTGTAGAACTGATATTAACATTTATCGAAGCATTTAGCACGTATATGCTAAAATTTTGACGGCCTTAGTAGATTTCTGCATGTAATAATATGTACTCATATACGCTCCATCTTACATGTACTTATCACGTTCGATACTTACACAATAATATTTTTAACAATCAACTTATATCTCAACATCATCATATAAATCAATTGACGTCCACTACTGGACGTAGGTCTTTTGTAGGGTATGCACAGGGTATGCAGATGATATAAAATGAAGAAAATCTTCGATAAAAGTTTTTAAAGATTGGCATTGTAAGAGTTATAAAAACCCCACCCTTAAGTTTTTATAGCTCGTACTTGGGATTTTCTTCATTTTATATCATCTGCATACCCTGTGCATACCCTCTATGCACGCCACTGCATTGTGCCGCTTGGGTCCAGGTGCTCCCTACGACTCGTTTGTCGTCCGCCCACCTCGTCGGGGGTCTAACAACGTTGCTTTTATCGGTGCGATTTCGGCCATTCTAGCACCTAGGGACCCCAACTTCCATCTGTTGTCCGAGCCACGTGCTCTGCTAATTGCCACTTTGGCTTCGCGCCGCGTTGAAATAATAGAGATATGAGAGAATCTGACCATATTAAATCTAAACTCACTGTGGAATTTATGTAAACAAACAAAAAATTACGACGTGTAAGGGTTGTCACACTTTTAATGATCAAAAATTGAAATTTCCAAGTTTAACATTAAAATTTTAGCTTAACAACTTTTTATGATAGATAACTTAACCGCCCGGTGTCTAACAAGTAAGTAAAATAGCTTGAAACTCATCATTGAATTTCGCGGATTAGTAACATTTGGAGTTTATAAGATTAATGGACAAATTTACTACAGATGGTATGAAATTATATTTTTTGTCGATGAACAAACTTAGTTACGAAGAGTGACCCGTACTTCCCGGCTCGAGTGGGCTTGGAGGCGTAGTGAAATTTTCATTACAGGTAAAGGAAAAGAGCGAGCCCGGAAAATGCTACGATTAATTCGAAATAAAACTGTTTTAATTAACATAAATAAGTTGAAATTTTATAAATATAGATAACGGTAGTTAAAATATTATTAATTAAAAATAAATAAATATTGATTGATAAATTTTTCCATAGGTTCATAACATCTGTATGTCATTGGTTGCTTAACAACGCTTTGTTGGTAAAACATTCCATATCGAATTTGGCTAGACACTCTGTATTACACTAGGTGGCACTCTTTTGACTCCATACAAATCCTAGCTAACTTTCGCGCGACCTAATATGTTAACTTAGTTATAAAAACTAACACCGAGGACTCAGTATTGTCATTAGATGGCGCTATTTCGATTCCATACAAATCGGAGCTAACTTTCACGCGATCGAATATGTTAACGTTGTTAGAAAATCTAACACTAGGCATTATGTATTTATGTATTAGGCGTACCAGAATACGAACGGCATACGATTCGAGACAGGAATTCTAAATCATACAGATGGCATTCAGTCAGAATTCCGGTCAGGTTCGGTATAGCCTTCTGTGTACATTATGTATGTAATTTTCGAGTCTAATTAGAAACTGTATGCAGTCAATTAACACATTAGACTTTGAAAACAATTGTGGAAGACCGTATGATGTACAAGCGTAACGCATTTGGATCATCATATCGACCCATTACGGGCCCAATGCAGGGCACTGGTCTCCTCCCACAATGAGAAGGGGTTAATGCCGTAGTCCACCACGCTGGTCCTGTGCGGATTGTTGGACACCACATACCTTTGAAAACATTATGTAGAACTCTCAGGCATGCAGGTTTCCTTCACCGTCGAAGCGAGTTATATTTTTTATGACTTAAAACGCACATAACATTTATTTATTTATTTATTCCCATCTTACATTTTTTGTCATTACAGGAAAAAGTTATCCTAATACGACAATGCAGCATGTTATGTAAATTATAATAATATATATAACTATAGTGTATATGATAAAATCCAAATCGCTATATTTGTGAGTTCACTCAGAGTGCAACAAAATAAATCCGTCTTCTCGGCTATCACATTGAGGGTACGGAGTGCGCGCGTCAGTGGCGCCTCATAGAAAGGTTTGAGGTGCGTGCTGGGATCCGAACTCGGCCCCTCGAAAGTGAAGCCGAGCTCCTGCCCAATACGCTATCACCGCGTCATATAAACACAATATGAGTTTATTTAATGAAAAATATACAACAATACTAGATGTTGGCCGCTCTCTTCGTTCGCATTTATTACGGTTTTTTTTAACAAATCCCGTGGGAACCATTAGTTTTCAAGGTTAAAAAGTTGCCTATGGTACTCACCGTCTTTTCAGCTAACTCTATGCTAAAAATCAATTTAATTGGTGGATTAATTAGGACGTAAAGGAACGACTAACAGACTTTTGCATTCATAATACATTGTGGTCTCTGGTGGGCTTTGGGCTTCACGTTAACTCGACAGTGAGACGGTGATAACAAAAAAAAGTTGGCTATGTTTGTTGTGGGCTTTTCTTAGACCAGGGCGCGTTTGGAACCCTCCTAGCTTTAGTTTTTAGTTAACGAATGCAGTTATCACCATCACTAACATTAGTGTTAACATGTTAAATGTATGAGCGCTTCATAAGCGCCTGTGATAAGGTCTACATGGATGAAACAAATTTGAATTTGAATTTGGCCGTGGCTCGTTACCACCGACCAAGTCGTGCCGCTAAGCGATTCAGTGTTCCGGTGCGATGTCGCGTAGAAACCGATTAGGGGTATTTCTACCATACTCCCTAACAGGTTAGCCCGTTACCATTTTAAACTGCATCATCACTTTCCATCAGGTGAGATTCCAGTCAAGGACTAACTTGTAGTTAAATGAAAAAAAAATAGTTATAGTATTTTATAGTATTTTTTTTTAATATAATAATAAATATACTACGACAAAACACACATCGCCATCTAGCCCCAAAGTATGCGTAGCTTGTGTTGTGGGTACTAAGATGCCTGATGAATATTTTTATGAATTACTAGCGTACCCAGCCCGCTTCGCCGGGCTAGATTTTGCTTTATTTTATTTAAACAATAAACTTACATCATAAAATTTTTAATTTAAGTCTCATAATATATTAAATCGATTATTTCTCTCCGTATTCATTCTCTTCTATTCTCTTCTCGAGCGGGTGAAGATCATTACCCATGTACACCCAACAATAGAATGTCATCATAGTAAATAAAAGCTGTATTTGACAGTTTGACAGTTCAAAAATAGGAGTGCTCCGATCGTCACCTACCTTTACAGGATTACTCCGCCAGGTCAATCCGGAGATTCCCTGAAAGTTTCATTGAAATCGGTCCGGCCGTTTCGGAGCCTATACGGAACATACCCACACACATATATAGAAGATATACATATTTATAGAAGATATACATATTTTACTTATAAACACCCAGACACTGAAAAACATTCATGCTCATCACACGAAAATTTTCCAGTAGTGGGAATCGAACCCACGGACTTGGGCTCAGAAAGCAGGGTCGCTGCAAACTGCGCCAATCGGCCGTCAAAGTTATAAGGATAACATTACGTTGCAACTCATAAGTAACGCGGATGTAATCGCAGCTACTTCTCTAAATATTCATATAATATTTAACGTTAACTAATAAAAGTAAATGCTTCTAGAATAAACCACTGAATGTACTAAAATAAAGTTAATTTCGCGTCACTGTTCAGCGCGTAGACGGTATAATGTATAATATATTCTTGGGGGGGAATTACTATGTTAAAACGGTTCGTTGGATTTTATGTTATTCAATTTCATAATTGGACTTAATTAAGCTACTAGTAACAAGTTTTAAATCCACAAAATGTATAAAATTAAAATTCAATCCATTGAAAGTTGAAACAGTTTTTTTTCTTTTGTTTTATAACGGCATCCCTAGTAAAAAGCGTACCAATACTTCGTCACCCATTTTTTACTTACGATAAAAAGAATTAAATAAAGAAAATTTTATTAACTTACTATTAAATGTTAGTGCGAAGTGGTGGCGATTAATATAAATGCTCCGGTCGGTAATAATATTAATATTGCAATTAATAATTCGGAAGTCTTGGTCAGCTGTTCCGATCGTATATTTAACTGGCACTATTCCATAAACATACAAATATTTCACAGTATTGTGTGTACTAAACGTTTTAGATCTACGATCTGGAATGCCCTTCCAGCTTCCATTTTCCCCAGTGCCTACAATAGGCATCTTCTAGGCAAGCGCGCTCCACCTTAGGCTGCATCATCGCTTACCATCAGGTGTGATTGCAGTCAAGTGCTCGTCTATAAACATTAAAAAAAATATATGATTTTGATAAACCCAACCTTTTTTTTATGTTATAATAATTGATGAAGCAAAGAGATGGCCCACCTTATGGTAAAAACACATCGCTCATTTGACGGCCGATTGACGCAGTGGGCAGCTTTCTCAGTCCAAGGCCGTGGGTTCGATTCCCACAACTGGAAAAGGTTTCTGTGATGGACATAAACGTTTTTCAGTGTCTGGCTGTTTATCTGTATTTTATAAAAATCTGGGTACTACCATAACACAAGCTACGCCTACTTTGGGCTTACGCTTAGTTGGCGATGTGTGTATTGTCGTAGTATATTTATTTATTATTTATAAACCTGAGACGTAGCTTTTGTATCACAGGTAGGATGACCTCGGTCACAAAAAAAGCTCTTCTTTATCAATTTGATTTATCAAAGTATTACCAAGAGTTGCAAACAAACCTTATTTAATATATAAATGCACGTAACTGCTGGGTCGATTTCGATGCTTGATATACTTTAAGTATTATTTCGTCATGTACATAAATAATATAATTCAAAATTCATTTATTTCAAGTAGGCCTACTTTATAAGCACTTTTGAAACGTCAAGTATATATGTTCGCAATGACTCTACCACCGGTTCAGAAAGCAGATTCTACCGAGAAGAGCCGGCAAGAAAATCCGTTTTCTATCTTGCAGGAGATAAAGAGAAGCTGGCTGCTTCCAATCTACCTTGTCATTAAGAAATTCATCAAATGTATAGTAACGCCTCTGTATTAGATGTGTTTTTGCACATTTTTTAAATGTATGTATTGGTAGGTCAAGAATTACCTAAGGATTCATGTTGTAAAAGCGTATACTCAACCCCATCTGATATATTTTTTTCTCTTCCCTCCGCAGGTCACGTTCATAGGTAATAACATCCCAGTACACCCTCACGTTTATTCTAACGGACACATCTGCCTCTCCATACTGACGGACGACTGGTCGCCCGCACTCTCCGTGCAGTCGGTGTGCCTCTCCATAGTCTCTATGCTTAGTAGCTGTAAAGAGAAGGTGAGAAACTCCATTATTGTCTTTGGTATACATCTGGCTCTCCATACTCTATGGTCAGTTGCTGTAAAGAGTATGGAGGGTAGAGGTAAGGAGAGTCATCTGTGTATATGAAAAAGTGTCGTCAAAATGTATTAAATTAGGATGGCGCCACATTTGCATCAGGGTAACTCTTAAAAGAAGCGCCAAATATAAATACCGTACTATTTACTGTTTACGAAATAAAATCACTCTAAACGCACGTTTGGTTATAATAAATCTGTAAGGTTATATTTACCACAATATTTTGTACAACGTAAGTTGTTGAAATTCTCAATAATTAACTACTTTAGTCGATAATGACATTAAATTTTTTAACTCGGCATACTTCAATTCATCTACGATTGCTACATTCATACCATACCCTGTGCATCCACCAGCGCCATTGTGGAGGATTTTTGAACTGTTATTTAGCGCAACAACTGGACACTTTTTCAACTTTTCTCCCATATAAGATGACTCTCCTTACCTCTACCCTCCATAGTAAAGAGAAGGTGAAAGTAGCCCTGTTGTTGTCATTTGATACATCTGCCTCTCCATAGTCTATGCTTTGTAGCTGTAAAGAGAAGGTGAGAGAAACCCCACCATTGTCTTTGGTATACATCTGGCTCTCCATACTCTATGGTCAGTTGCTGTAAAGAGAAGGTGAAAGTAGCCCTGTTGTTGTCATTTGATACATCTGCCTCTCCATAGTCTATGCTTTGTAGCTGTAAAGAGGTGAGAGAAACTCCATCATTGTCTTTGGTATACATCTGGCTCTCATGTTCTCTCTACAATATCTAATCTCATGTACAATATTTTAATTTTTGTGTTTTTTCACTTTTCAGAAACGGCCGCCGGATAATTCATTTTATGTAAAAACGTGCAACAAAAATCCTAAGAAAACAAAATGGTGGTATCACGGTACGTATATTAAGACTTGTATCTATGTTTATTCCCCTTCTGGAGGTTTTAAGATGTTATTTTCAAACATGTGTTGAGTTAGGTGTTACTGAATCTTGAGGGTTTCTTAATGTTAACGTCGTGAAAGCACAGCTGTTACAATTCTTACTAAGATTAATGTGAATGTAAGTCGGTTGGTTTGCAACGCCTTATTGCTCAACCGATTATGAGATTTAGTCAAGTGGGAAATTCTCTACCTACGTTCATATACTAAGGGTAGGGAACAGTATCGTCGCTAGATGGCGCTGTTTTGATTCCATATCTTTTTCTTTCTTTATATACATTATTCTACTGTACGTGGTCACTGAACTCCTAAACGGCTGGACCGATGGGTGGCACCCTGGATAGTTTAGATTCATAAATCAGCCCGACAGATGGCGCTGCAGTCGGTATCTAGGTTATTTATCTATACTGCAGCTAAACGGCTGATTTATTCAGGTACGAGTCGGATTTGAAAAATTATATCAGTTCTGGATAGATTTGATAGGTGGTTTCAAATGAAATGAAAATAATGTTGATAAAATAAACGAAAAGAGAAAATGTGTTCAACTTGATTACTAAAACAACACTTATAAACTCTCTGTTTTTAAGCGATGGTTTTTCATTTAGGTACCACAAGTCGGCCATCTTGGTGCGTAAATTATGACTTTAAAAAATATATATACGACGTCTAAATGAAAACGGAAATATAATATTCTTCACATACTTTAAGAGGCTCATTATTTACTGTCTCTGAGATTTATCTGTGTAACTAAAACGCTAATATTTTTTGAGTAAACCACATATATATACAGACCTAACATTACATACTAAATAAAAATCAACTAGCTCATGTCACTTTGTTAGTAACGTATCGCGTAAAGTAGGTACTATGCACGTGTCGGTCTTTTATTTTTAATAGTAAGTAAACACTAAGAATGGTTTGAATTAGTTGTGTGAATGGAAAAATAGATATGCTTCTTTAGGGTTGATTCCTTACGAAATATACTCAGTATTTCGTAATTGGGCTACAGGTTGTATACTCATGTTCAAACTTCATAGCTTAATATTAATTTACTGTGAGATGGTGGTAACGAAAAGTTACCCGGCTAAGTTTGTTGTGGGCTCTTCTTAGACCAGGGCGCGTTTGGAACCCTCGTAGCTTTGAGTTAAAGTTGGCGAACGAAGTTATCACCATCCTCTTACAATTATGTAAACATTCATGTATGAACGCTTCATAAGTGCCTGTGATAGGCCTACATGAATAAAGAAATTTTGAATTTGAATTTATACCTAAATAACGCCGTAAAGATTTATCATTCGAGAGCAATTGGATTATTTAACAACAAATTACCAAATGAAATCTTTGAGATGTCTCTCAATAAGTTCAAAGTTTATATAAAACGTAAGCTTACATAAAAATCCTATTATAAAATTAAGGATTACTTAAACGACGAAAAAGCTTGGGTGTGAATTGCTTACCTCCTTAGCTTAATATTAATTTACTGTGATATGGTGATAACAAAAAAAATACGCGGCTAAGTTTGTTATGTATGAATGCTTTATAAGTGCCTGTGATAGGCCTACATGAATAAAGAATTTTGAATATTGACTTTTGAATTATTTACTTTTCGTAGATTACAGTGATAATTAAGTTGAATTTTCATTGTAAACTAATTATAAAATTTTGTTCCAGATGACTCCGTTTAACAAATCGCGACTATATCGACAATGGACGATAAATCTAATTTGTGATAAGTGTTATATCGATATAGATACAGTATGTTAACATGTATATACGAGTTGCGAGTGTGTGGGACCGCGGCGTTGGTGCGAAATTGTGTTGAACTAGTGATGTGCTAGTGGCCTAGTGCTGCCCTCTGTTGCGTTCATTAATCTGTATTTACAACGTATTATTTATAGTCTGTGTCACTGGCTTCTCGAAACTCTTATTTGTGTAATCTGTGGACATTTGGTGCGGACTTTCAAGGGCATGTGCACTTATTTTTTTTTTCTAATTTTCTAACTTATCTCATAATTTAAACAATATTTTCATGAGTTTTTAGGTTAAATTATGTTTTTTTAATTAAAAAAACAAACAACTAATTAAAAAGAGGTACTCCTTATGAAATTGTGTTTTAAATAATTTTTTAGCTATTTGAAAATAACTGACAAATCCTTATGTTAATTAACAAAAAGATTGTTTACATTATAAGACCGATGAGAAAAGAAAACTTTACAGTAAAGGTAAGACCGCACTACGCAATTAAAACTTGCGGATTTATTAAGGTTTCGAACTTGGTTTAAGGTTTGCCTAGTCTACTTGTTTGTGATAATGGTGATGAATTGATTTAAAAAAAAAACTTTAAACAGCTTTTTTGACAGTTTTTTTTTTGTTTTGTATATGAAGTGTTTTTACTTCGTGCACAAACACATTATGCACCATTATAATTTCTAAGAACCTATGTTGTAAATGAACTACAAGTTTGATTAGGGGATTATGAAGTTGATAATGTGATTTTTCTTAATAAAGTCTTACCTAATAACTTATGTATTGTGTTAAATTTAAAACAAATAACTCTATATTATAACCAAGAATTTATGAGGAAACCTTTATTAAAAGCTTAAGTTTCTTTACTTATAAAGAAAATTCGTAGTCATAATATGTGCAATATTAGAAAGGGACAACAGCCTACTAAAACTGCTCTCTCTCTCCCACATTTCATGTTGTACAAGCTCTTGAAAAGTCTTCTATTTGTTTATGGCATTTGCTATTATCAATTAGGGTGCTTACAGACCGGTGATTTAATCGCGCGGTGCAGCAATAATCTACATTAATAAGCCATACAAAGCTATAGTTAAAAAGTGATCGCAGGCAATAACGCTTTTAGAATTAAAAAAAAAGAAAAGGGAGAATTCGCGCGGGCGTACAACCCGTAATTCTGTAAGCGCCCCGACAATTAGAAATTTATTCGTGTACTTTAAAAAAGACCCTAGTAAATTATTTTTTTTTTAAGTTTACTGTATTATTTTGATGCTATGTATTAATAAAAAAATGTTCATATTAATTACTTTTTTTTATTTTGCGGAACACGGAGGCTGGTTAAGTATGAAAAGAGTTATATCTAAAGGAAAATTAAGTATACTATGACTTAGATACTCACGGCACGACAAGGAAGAAGCGACCTTACCGACTTACCAACGAGGCTCTGGCGACCGACTAATCGCGGTATAACCATTCCAACTGATATTTGGTTCAAAATCTAATGAACGCTTAGCAGCGTTATCGGTGGAGGGCAAACACTGCGGTCACCAAACCGCGTGCCAAGTGTGGTGATTATTGGCAACGCTTTGTTTTTTTATTCCACTACAAGTTAGCCCTTGACTGCAATCTCACGTTGGTAAGTGATGATGCAGTGTAAGATGGTAGCGGGCTAACTTGTTAGGGAGTATAAATACATAATTCATATACTACGACAACGCACACATCGCCATCTAGCCCCAAAGTAAGCGTAGCTTGTGTAATGGGTACTGAGATGACTGATGAATATTTTTATGAATAACTAGCGTACCCAGCCCGCTTCGCCGGGCTAGATTTTGCTTTATTTTATTTAAACAATAAACTTACATCATTCAATTTTTAATTTAAGTCTCATAATATATTAAATCATTTATTTCTCTACGTATTCATTCTCTTCTATTCTCTTCTCGAGGGGGGTGAAGATCATTATCTACACCCATGTACACCCAACAATAGAATAATATCATTCTTACATCTTACTAATATTATAAATGTCAATGTAAGTTTGTTTGTTACGCTTTCACGCAAAAACGACTTAACCGATCCTCATGAAACTTTGTACACATATTCTTGGAAGTGTTAGAAGTAATATAGGATTTTTATCCCGATATTAAGCTCGGTTCCTTTGGGAGAGGGGATGAAAGTGTTTGATGACCATAACTCCGACAAATTATAACCGATTTAAAAAAATATTTTTGTACTATAGAGGTTATAATATGTGTTTAATTTTGTCCAAACTGTGGTTGGAGATAGAGGACAGAACCCCTCAGCGGACAACAGCAAACTCCTCATTCAAGGCTTGGCGATGCTGAGTACTTTAAATTTTTTTAGAACTCCAACTAAATTTAATGCCACATCAAAAAACAAAATCAAACGCAGACGAAGTCGCGGGCAACAGCTAGTAGTAAATAAAAGCTGTATTTGACTGTTCGACAGTTCAAAAATAGGAGTGCTCCGATCGTCACCAAACTTTACAGGATTGCTCGCCAGGTCAATCCGGAGATTCCCAGAATGAAACTTCATTGAAATTGGTCCAGCCGTTGCGGAGCCTATACGGAACACACACTTTCTCTTTTATACATATAGATATACATAAATACTTATAATATACATATAAACACCCAGACACTGAAAAACATTAATGCTCATCACACAAACATTTTCCAGAGGGAATCGTAGATTCGATTCCCACTGGAAAATGTTGCCTTTGACTCTGAGAGCAGGGTCGCTGCAAACTGCGCCAATCGGTCGTCCAAATACGTATGGAAGTCATGCCCCTAATCGGTGTCCCCTGGTCAACACTAAATCGCTTAGCGGCACGTCTTTGTCGGTAGGGAGCCAAAGCCTACCAACAGACCAGACCAAAGGAAATTCAGAAATTATAAATTCCCTAATTACCAGGGCCAGCGTGGTTGACTACGGCCCTAACCCCTTCCCATTGTGGGAGGAGACCCGTGCCCTGTAGAGGGCCGGTAATAGGTCAATATGACGATGATAAAAGCTTTGAAAGTCAACCTCATGTTAACGGGATGTTTGTTGAATCTTAATTGTTTTAGTCAGGTTTACGGACAAGCCAAACCTTCTATTTAAAAAACCAGGAACTTAATGCAACAAAATGATCAAAAACAGTTTTACAGGATGAATCAGAAATAACTATAGAAAGCAATAAAATAAATTGTATAGATTAAAATTATATTTCATTTACAACCCATAAATTAATTATTACAACATTAATTGACATAAAATTAGTTTGAATAAAGAAATGTACATAAACATCAGTATTTACAAATTCACAACTTTCTAGATGAGGTTTTTTTTAACCCAATAGTACAGTTAGAACTAAAATGAAGGCTTAGAGCGCGTAGCTTTATGTCTTTCCATTGACGTGGTTAATTCTTTAATACTTTTTATGAAAAAAAATTAAAAATATACGAGCTTCTCATTACTTTTTTCAATAATTGACGGATCGCAACCTTGTAATGTGCGAATAAGATGTAACAACATCGGCCGACTTTTATAAATCGTTTGTTTATTGGCGCGATACCTAACCAAAGACACGTAGAAGAAAATAGAGTATAGGTGACAGTCTAAGAATGACATTAATTGAATAATTTCTGACAGTTGTGCTATTCTGTGCTGTAAAAAACGAACTAGTAGCGCTATATCTTTCATTATGTTATTTGTGGAAAAAGACAGCATTATTTTTAGATTTGTCAAATAATATTTTAAAGATTTTCGTACAACAGAATAAGCACCAGAGAAATTTCTTCACGCAAGTCGGGTTTTGATTTTAAAAACGTTAATAAAAAAATACCGTAAAATTACGTACCGATGAGATTTTAGGCAATATTCAACATTTATTTTCCTACACGAAACTAAATTTAAAGGACTAAAAGCCTTCGCACACCAAATCGACTCAGTACCGACTCGACCGAAATCCACGCATTGGAATGTGAGCTTTATGTTATGTGGCAAACTGTATAAAGCAAACTGTACTATAATATGTATGCCAAAGCAATTAAATATATTCCCTTTGAGGCTACCAATCACCAACATCAATAGTGAAGTTTGTTTTATTTTTTTAATTCCTAATTGGAAATAGTTCAATGCTTTAAAAAGATTGCGTTAATTGTTTCATGTAAAGTAGACACAGATTGACTACTTCAGTTAAGAGTGCGTAAGTGGATTCTCTACCTATTCGATCGCGTGAAAGTAAAGTATGATTTGTATGGAATCAAAAAAGCGCCATACAGTAACAATACTGGAGAACAGTATTGTCAATAGATGAAATAGGTAGAAAATCTCACGCGAGGCATTCTACGCAATACCGTTACGATGAATTTTTGAGTCCTTTAAATTTAATTAATACATATATTATATATATTTTTTTTTGTTTTTTTTTGTTTGTGTTTCTCTCTATTCGTCCTTTATTTTCCTAACTGTGTAGTGGTGTACAAATAAAGAGTTTAAATAAAAATAAATAAATAATATATACATTTAAATTACTTAACTAATTATTCAAATTATATAACCACTTTATACCCGAGTCACTATTAAACATTACTAGAAATATTTACAGTTAAGGTGAGAAAGATCATATATCAAGATACATCAAAAAGATTCTCTATTAATGTAATTATTATTTATTAGTCGTAACACTTATGCTTATTTGTTTATAGACATATCGTAAACAGAATGACAGCGAATGTGACATCGCAACGCTTGATTGGTTGACAAACTTTCTGTTTGTGGGATGTGGGAAACATAGAGATTCTGGTTTTTTTTTTTCAAATACACGTTAGCCCTTGGCTGCAATAAAGCCTATTTTTTAAGCCTATTACTGTTACTAAAATAAATATAAACTTATGGTTATATTTATAATAACAGCAGAATACGATATTTCGTCGCCCCATCTAGTCTAATAGTTTTTAAACAAGAGTTCTTTGCAATTTTTTCATTTAGGATTTGTGTACAACCAAATTTAAACCATTTAAAATAATCTTAAACTAAATACCCTAAGCTGGCATCTTACATTTTGATTGAATAGTTTCTGAGATTACACAAGTTGCCTTTCCTAGTTCTTAAGGACATTGCGACCTCAATTAATAATAAAATAATATTATGTCATAGCGGTGATAGCCCAGTGGGGGGTTGGAACTGGACTTCACTCTTGGGGGGGGGGGGGGGTTTAAGTTCGAATCCCAGCACACACACCTCTAATTTTTCTAAGTTATGTGCGTTTTAAGCAATTAAAATATCATTTGTATCATTCGTCTATTCGCCATGTCACAGTTGTGTGAAGTTCATTACTCCGCACTGGGCTGGTGGCTGAGGAGCCTGACTAAATGATAAGGAACGCCTGCTTCCATCCAATATTCTGCAATTTTGTTCGGTGAACAAAAAAGAAAACATTATTTGCTCAACTCGATTATATGACCAATGCTACGCAGCAATGGAAAAGCACCTTTACTTTATAAAACGTGTAAATGAAAACCGAAATAATACTACACAGGCTTTCGATAATTACTGTCTCTGAGACTTATCTGTGAAACCGAAACGCTAATACTTTTTGAGTAACCATTGCCATAGTTTTTACTGAAAGAAATCAGATACAGCCGTAACATCACATGTCAAAGTAAAATCAAACGACTATTGTGACTTTATTAGGTACTATTCACGTGTCGGTCTTTTATCTGCAATAGGGTTGTCAAAAGTAAACCCTTAGAATGTTTTGAATACGATTGTATGAAATAATAAATATACTTCTTTCGATTTAATATTTCTACAGGGTGATTCCTTATGAAATATACTTACGCATCCTTCAACAGTATTTCATAATTCCGTTACACGTTGTATATTTTTAAGACTTAGCTGTTACCTTCTGCAGTTTACTCAAATAATACTCATGATCGTACCTCGTCACAATAATACCATCTGTAACTTTGACCGCACTGTTCGATGAATAATCAATTGGTTTACCGTTTGTCGTTGTCATTTTACCGTTGACAGCTTTAATTATCGCGTTACCAGCACATAAGTCCCATTTCTTTATCGCCGTTGCGTGCAGATACACATCAAACTCCCCGTTTACCACACTCATGACTTTGTCTCCCGCACCAGCTGCGGGCGATACTGTTGTTTTGGGACCGAAAGCTGCTTTCGCTATGTCCGAGACTTTCCCTGGGTGAGAGCGGGACACAACTACCTTCGGGTGCTCTTTGTTTTCTGGTATCTGTAAGTGTAACGGTAGAAGTGCATTAGAAGTGAAATGATAACCTATCAAAACTATTACAACCAAAAGAACGACCTATCAGAGAAAAATGGCTACATAGTTTTTTAGTAAATTAACGGTGATAGCCAAGTGGGTAGGAGCTCTACTATTTCCGGGCGGCCGAGTTCGAATCCCAGCACTCCCTGTAACTTTTCTAAGTTTTGTGTTTTTTTAATTATTTAAAATATCTCTTGATTCAACGGCGAAGGAAAACATTGTGAGAAAACCTGTATGCCTGAGACTTCTCGATATAGTTCTGTAAAGTTCAAAGGTGCGTGGAGTCCACCAATCCGCCAGGCAATGGCATCCATTAGGCCAGCGTGGTGGACTACAACCTTAAACCCGTCTTATTGCTGGAGGAGACCCGTGCGGTGGGCCGATAATGGGTTGATATGACGATACTACGACAATACACACATCGCTATCTAGCCCCAAAGTAAGCGTAGCTTGTGTTATGGGTACTAAGATAACGGCTAAATATTTTTATGAATAATACTCATAAATACTTATAATATACAGATAAACACCCGGACACTGAAAAACAGTGATGTTCATCACACGAACATTTTCCAGTTGTAGGAATCAAACTAGCATCTGACTCAGAAAGCAGGGTCGCTTCAAACTGCGCCAAACAGCCGTCAATTATTCTGCAGCAGGGCTAGCACACAGGCAGGAGACAAAAATTATATCCCCCGATTATATCACCTGACAGGGGATATAGCTAACGTGTAAAGTAAATAAAGCTATTTCTGCTAAAGCATGGGTACATGGAATAGGAGAAGTTTACCCCCGTTCATACAAGATGGCACTCTAGACATATGTCGAGCGTGTCATCGCCCTGTGGAGTCCCTCAAGCATATAGTTTCTGGGTGTTCTTCCTAACGGCGAATACTTCTTCTTAGGGTGCTGTCTCCTTACGTAGGTTGGCTATCTCTACCTTGGACACCGCTGCTCTAAATAATTATTTGATGCTCTTTCCAAACCATTGTCGTAGGTTTTTGAGCCATGATATTCTTCTTCGGCCAGGCCTTCTCCTGCCTGCCACTTTACCTTGTAAGATAAGCTGAAGAAGTTCATACTTTTTTGGTGTGCCGCATCACATGACCAAAATATTCTAATTTTCTTTTTTTAATTGTTAAGAGTACCTCTGGAACCTTACCCATTCTCTGCAATACAGTGCTATTTCGTACACGATTTGTCCAAGATATTGCGAAATATCGATTGCGATTGGCGAATACTTGCACAGAAATAATCAAGTAGCCAGGATAGTTCATCAACAGCTCTTCGGTTTGGCCTTATCGATTTTGAGATGCCTAACTATAGGTACGACCGGGCGTCAGTTGTTGAAAATAGCAGTGCATTGCTCTACTGGGAACGAACGCCCTGTTTACCCCGGTTTATAATTACCACTTGTGCGCCAGTGACGTGAGAATTGATAAGCCTGTGGGAGAAGATACATTTGTATCCTTTCCCCGGGGAGATAATTGTCCCCTGCCCATGCTAGCCGTGCTCAGGATGAATATAAATAAGTGTCAATAAAAATAACATATTTTCATACAAGACTCCAGGAAATAGTTTTACGATATTTTTTATGCTACATCAGACAATTTAAAAATTCACATACATGTTGTACATTGGGAATGTTGGTGGAAGTTCGTTTCGTCTCCCAGCCCCAATAGGTGCGAGTTGCGAATGGATAGTGTACTACCCCAACTATTGGCACTCCGTTGATGGCCACGCACACCATTGTTGTTACATACTTGTATAGACCCTCTGTAACAAAAGCATTTATTAATATACTTTTACAATTGAACTAAAAATTTAATAATATCAAACAAATCATGGGTATTTTTTTTAAAGCGAATACTTCTTTAGCTGCACGAGCGATTTTTGATACGGGAAAAACTTATAGGTTCACTAGCTGTCGTCCGCGATTGTTTATGATAAATTATGAATATCACTACCGTACGCTAGCAACATTTTGAAATTTTTTGACAAACATTTTTTTTTTGCGTAAAATATTATTCGTTTTTTGTCAATAAAAAGTAGCCTATGTTACTTCCTATCTTCCAACAATATGTGTACAAAGTTTCATGACGATCGCTTAAGTAGCTTTTGCGTGAAAGCGTGACAAACATCCCTACATGGTCATTTATAATATTAGTAACAATGTCACCAATGACCTAGATAGTTACATGTAGTAAAGCCTGTGTGCATATGTACAACGTGTAACCGAATGACGAAATAATGTTGAAGGATGCAGAAGTACATTTCTAGGAATCACCCTGTAAATATAATAAAGTAGAGAACAAACAGAAGAAGAATATATATTTTTCCATACAAACAAATTCAAAATATTCTTAGGGTTTACTTATGACAAAACTATTGAAGATAAAAGACCGACACGTGCATAGTACCTACGTTACGCGATGCATACATAATAAATTGGCAGAAGTCACATGACTTTAGTTATGCTGTGATGCTAGGGCTGTATCTGATTTCTTTCAGTAAAAACAATGGCAGTGGTTTACTCAAAAATTATTAGGTTGTCGGTTTCATAGTTAAGTTTCAGAGGCAGTACATAATGTTTCTCTAAAGCACGTAAAGTATTATTTCGGTTTTCATTCACACCTTGTATGCATATATACTTGACTGTACAATTAGTATGTTTGCATCACAGATTGATTCCATGTTTGTTATGCTATTGTTTTAAAAGGGCATTACGAATGTCTCCCTTCTTTTTTTTTATCTGTGTGTGTTTGTGTAAATTTTCTGTGTGATGTATTATTGCTAATTCCCATCTAGCCTATTTGATTGACTAATGACTAACTTGACTTTAAACAAAACTTCTACTTATATTCATTATTATGATTTAAAAACAGGCCAATCGCTTAACTTTGCTCTAACTATGATTACCCAGCACAGACACAAGATTTAATCACTGTACTGTTCTGATAGTTAGGTTTAAACACTACACTTATTATCCCAGCAGTTTACTAGTTCAAAAGGTATTTTTTCCTTTTAGGCCTTCTCACTAATGTGTATTATTAAGAAGCTCAAGAAGATAATTTTTTTAAATAAATTGGTAATTGGGTAAGTGTGGCAATGAAACAAAAGATTAGCATGTGCAATTTTACTGTTAAGTTATGTATGCACATCATTAAGTTAATCACTGTATTGTCATCCTGTTTGGATATTAAATGAGACAAAGAATATATCAGGGTATAGAAAAAAAATCTAAGAACCAGGTTTATTGAATCTTATTTATTTTAATTAGATAGCAAGATTTTGATACTGGAACATGGTAGTCACAAATAGCAAACACCAGTCAATTGCAATGGGAGATTGAATTAAGTAGTGCTCTTAATCCTATACTTTGCTGTAGATAAAAATAATTTATATCAACCCTTTACCAACCCCACTACAGGTTCTCAGAGTGAGATGGCTTAAGCCACTTAGGCATAGTATACTGCAATGGCCAAGTGCAGTTAGTCTACCAAACTTTAGATGACTTTTAGAAAATAACAGAGAAATGTCTCAATGTTCTCCTTCACCATTAAAGCTAGTCATATTGAGATGTTTAACAAGCACATTTCTCTGAAAAGTTAGAGTTGCTGAACAGGGAACTTGGGAAAGCGAAGTTTGCCTAGCGGGAGGCTGAAGTCTTACCCAATAACTTATCTCGCTTATGCCTTAAATTGGGCAATCTCCTTTGAACATGTTGCATTTCTGAATTTTTATTGTTTCAAACGTCAGATTCAGAATAGTTGATTGATTTTCCGCTATATTACCTGTGTATTCCTGTGTAGCGTCCAATGGATCTATCCAAATTGTCACATCTTTAATAAAAACATGTTCATCATTCATTTGGTCGATTATCACATGCTCTGATGGTGTCGAGTCGATGTCTATCTTCTCCTGATTCTGACAACTCGCGTCGTCCTTCGAATGCTCTTCCGAAATTATATTTAACTTGGGAAACGTGTTTTGGAGGCTATAATACATAGCGCAGTGTGAAGAATAGTCGGCGTCAGTAACTGGATCGTTTGCCCCTTCGAGCGTCTTGCCTTTACTCTTCACGTTCAAATCATGGTTTTTACCCTCAGCTACCTTCACCCCACCTCGCTCCGCGGCGAAAATAGCGGCTTTTAACAATGATTTTATGTTTACCAAATCAGTTTTGTCGGTGGGATACTCTGAGCTTCCCGACCGCCAATAAATTATGAGGAACACAATGAATATTAGCGTGAAACAAGCGAATTTGTTCAACCTTAAAGTGCCACCAAAATTCATTATGAAATATTTTCAATATTTTGATTAAGGAGGAAAATTGTTTTCATTTTCCAAATCCAGATTTGTCTTTAATTTTTAAATGTCAATTTGACATAATGTTGCCCCCTGGGAAATCCTAAGTGTTGGCCAAGTCAAGCTTTTAGTTTCAAACAAAGTACTTTTTATTTCAAACCAGCGGCAAACAAACTATTTTTTAATACTTTTGTAAAGTTTGTAAAGCAGTAAAAAGTGAAAATCAAAAAGAAACCATGCATTAATTATTTCCGACATTGTTTATTATAATTATTGGACTGTCAGATGTACCTTAAAATCACTGTTCTAAGGGCCACCACCACCCTTCTGTTGGGAGAGGCCTTTAGTCCAGCTGTGAAATGTTTTAGGCTATTGTTATAATATATTTGATGATGATGAAAAGTGGACCAATCTTCGCCTGATAAAACTGAATTTTAAATCGATTCGATAGTCGATTTGTGGAGGACTTGCATAGTCGATAGATGATTATTCAATTCAATTCTTGTTTATGGCTTTTGTCTGCGCCAACTGGGCACAAGGTACTTCGCCAATGTCTTGTAGATGAAGAAGGCACGAAGGAGATTGATCGGTGAAACTAATGAAAAGTTAATTTTGAATTTGTACCAAGAAATAGTTGTTATTAGCTAGTTAGCTCTTTAACCTAAGGACACAGACAACACATGCATATATATCTTACACGGATATTTTTTGTACATTATACTTTAATTTTATTACTTACTATATATTTACATAAAAATCTACAATAAGGACTGAAAACAAACATTAAAAAACATTTAACACTCAAAGGACGGGGGACTTTGGGAGGAAGAATGGTGGGATTATGAAGGTTAACTCATGTTTCTTGGGACGTAAACTTTTACAGTTCCACTGTAGCAGGGTTATTGGGCCCATTTTGGAGTAGTTTAAAAAGTTGGCTTAAGTTTTTGGCAACGTTGGGCGGTAAGGGAATTTCACTACATGGAGCGACAATACTAAGTAGAAATTCGGAGATAAACTCAAGCATTTTACCTTGGGAGGGAGGGTTCTCAACATTGTTGTTGAGAGCGCATCCATTAGGAAGGGATGAGGAGTAATCACCAACAATAGTCTGAACAGCTTTTTTATCGTAGCCCTTTGCTAGAGGAGCTCGGGGACGAGGAGAGCGGAAAACTGTTTGCCGGTAGGAGGTTTTGGAGGAAGTTACATTAGTAGGAGTAAACATTTCTTTTGTTATCTCAGCATAGGACCTGCGGACAGGAGGAAACTGAGATGATGCTTCAATGTAAGATTTATTATTCTGAGACATGACCATTTTAATAGATTGCTGCCTGGAGAATTCTGGGCAGTCTTTATCAGTAGCAAAATGACTACCAGAGCAGTGTAAACATGTAGATAATTCCTTGATGACCAAACATGAGTCACCTGTATGGGGCTGAGCACATCTGTAGCATCTGGGCTTAGATCTGCAGATTGTTTTAATGTGGCCAAAACGGCAGCAGTTCTGGCACTGTATTGTTGGAAGTTTATATGTTTCAACTGGCAGTGAGGTGTGGTATGAATATACCTTAGCAGGAAGCATTTGCCCCCTGAAGGTTAGGACAACAGATTGGGTAGGCACCCAAGTGATGACACCCTCTGTGACAGATTTTCTGTTCAGTCGCCTTGATTTCAGAACCTCACCACAGCCAGGCGGGAGCTCTAGCGAATCAACAAGCTCGTCCATCGACCAGTCCACGGGAACTCCTTTCACCAGCCCCATTCTGGTTATGTTGTATGTGGGAATTATAGCTCTATATTTGCATAACTTCAAAACTGGACTAACCAGAAAGTTGTTGGCAGCTTGGGCAGAAGTAAACTCTACAGTAATTTTGTTGCGGCCTATATTTTTGACGCCGTCGTGGATAATTGAACCAATTTTGTGTTTGTGCAAGAATTGACCGAAATTTATAGCCCGTAATGACGCTCCAGAGGATGGGTCCTCCACTTCCCGTGAGACTTGGACGATAAAAGGCCCATTATCATCGTCAGAGTATGACTTGGCGCCTTCGGTGAAGGAAGGATGTATGTAAAGGCTTTGAACGGATGGGTTTACCAGAGTAGGATCAGTTATAGTTTTTTTGGCCGCATATACGTTGGTATCCTCTCCTTGTCGTTTGCGAGACGAGGCTGATGCCCCCGGGTCGGGCGGCTCAGGAGGTGTATCTAGATCCATTTTACTGGAAACACTATAACTACAGACACATAATAAATATTTAACCAACACCAAATACGGTTAGATTTATACGAATATCACCAATAACAACTATTTCTGCTGCTGTGTAAATTCACATAAAACACCGAAATTACACCGGAATCTCACTAACACGTGTGCACAAATTGACAGGCCAAGTTACAGTTCAATATAAACAACACCAAATCCTTTTCAAGACGAGTTTACAGTAAAATCAGAGAAAAATTTGAGAAAACCGCGTCCGCCATGTACGAAGTTTCCCGCCGAAAAAAACATAGATGATTATAGTCGTAAAAATGTAATAGGCCCGTTTTGACACTTGTCATTGCGACGTAACTAGTTATGGAACTATAAGACTCTGTACTCGATATTCACGATAAATCAATTCAAGTTTGTATCAGTACTTGATTGATATTATGATGTATTGTAAAGTGTTCGTTCGTTCAAAGTATTCCTTTAACTTCACAACCAATACGCGTGACTGGCTGTTGATTATACGTCCACTTTTCAACATGTTGAAACAGAGTTAGTACTATATAACAACAAACACAAAAATCGAGTCAAATCACTATGTTTAAATTAATGTCCAAAATAGAAGAGCCATAGTTAACGTAATAGTAAACAATATATATCAAACTTAAACGAGCGCACAGTCAACTTTACAAGATGAGGAACGAAAAACTGCGCAGTGCGCGCGGGGACGCTTCAGTCATGTGCCGCTTGGTCAGATACATCATCTCAGACTCATTATTTAGAACCCATTTTGAGAACCAAGCTCATTCTTTGCAGTAAAGATAACTACACAATATTTAATTTCGATATTCAGTAAAAAAAATGGTTACAGCTCTATTATAAAAAAAAAAAAGACTGAGAACGTAACTGTTTTTGGAACGTTTCGCAACAATTATAAATTGCATGATACTATGAAGTAAGCGCAAAAAGAATACTCGCGATATATTCTTTCATATTATTTAACGTTCCAAAAAAATTTACGTATTTTTTAAAACACCGTATGTAATTGATTTTAATTTTTTTGTTTCTTTCATTTTGTTCCAAGTTACATTCTATGGTCTTGCACAAATGTCAAAACGGGCCTATTACATTTTTCCGACTATAGTGACATTAAGTAGGTACGTCACTCGTCAGTGGTTTGGCTGTCAATTGTCATTACGTCAGTTTTTGATAGCATAATGCATTAATTTTTAATTGTATCGACGACAAATTGGAATTTTATTACTTGTTAGTCGTGAGTTGGTGCGTGCGGACGTTTATTTTATTTGCCTAAAATGATTTTAATGGATATATATGACACCGTAAGTAGTTACCTACCTTACAAATAAAACAGCTAAGTTTTTTCTGGTCCATTTTTTATTTACTATTATTGTTACTTATTTCAGGCAAGTTGGTGGACACTTGTTATCGCTGCTCAAGTGGTTATCGGCCTTACATATTTCATGAAGATGAGAAAATCAAAGAAACCCGAAGACCGTTTGACGCAACAAAAACTACTTGAATGGAAACCTTTGCCTTTAGTTCCCGACGATTTAACTGTGCCAGAACCACCTTTAATGGGGAAAATTAATGAAAAAGCTCTTAATTTGGGGGCTACAAGCTTTCTTTGCTTGGATCAGGAGCCTAAGATTATGGAGCGAGCTATTCAGGCCTTGCACAAATACGGCGTTGGATCCTGTGGCCCGCGAGGGTTTTACGGTACAATAGATGTACATTTAGAGTTGGAGGAGAGGTTGGCTAAGTTCTTGCAGGTGGAAGAGACCTGTGTTTATTCATATGGGTTTTCTACTGTTGCCAGTGCCATACCAGCTTACGCTAAAAAGGGGGATATAATCTTTGCGTAAGTATTGTTTTGTTATACAATTAGAGCGTAGACCCAGTCCTTCCTTCGCATCCCACTTAAGCAACCAATTAACTTGATTTTTCACATATAGTTATTTGAAAGGATACAGAAACAAAGGTCACTTTTTACCTTATGAATACAAATGGTTCTCACAAGATTTGTAAAGACTGTAATGAACGCAGATAAAGAAAGTGGGCAACAGCTAGTATTTCCAGTCAACCATGGTTCATGTAAAGATTTGAGATAGTGCATACAATTTTGAAAAATATTTTCTACTAGAATACAAAAGGCTGCCTTATTGCTTAGTAGTGATCTCTGCCAGGCAACCTTACTATAAAATATTTACTTAAATTACACAGTATTTTAAGTAAATATTTTTTTATTAATAAAATAGTATCTTAATACTGTATGCTAATTAAAACTGTGTTTTTTTCTGTGAAAAACCCTTAGTGCACACGATTCAGTGAGGATATTTTGTTAGTGACTATTTTCCTTGCAAAACAGGAAACTAAAATAATAAAGGATAACAAATTTATTTATAACACGTTACGTACAATGAAGTGGTGATAGCCTAGTGGTTAGATCTTCGGTCTTCCTTGCAGTCTTCCTGCCCCATGCACCTATAATGTTATAGTGTTATATGCATTTAAATTTAAGAATAAAAATATCACTTGCTTTAATGATGTAGGAAATAATCGTGTTGAAACCAGTATGCCTGAGATTTCCCCATAATGTTATCAAAGTTGTTTGAAGTCTACCAATCTGCACTTGACCAGTGTGTTGGACAACAGCCTAAACCCTTCTCATTCAAAGAGGAGTTCCGTGCCTGGTAATGGTTTGGTATTGGCATATAATGTTGACATAACTGCCATCGCTTCACGCAGCATTATTTTAAAATTACAGTTTATTTGACATACCTCGACAACCTTAAAATAATAGGGATCATAATACTAAATACGAAACTTCAATGATGTTATAATAATACTAATTGAAGCCATGGTAGTGTTAAGCTTTGCTTGCTGAGAAGGTGTAACAAACATTTTTGTTCAACAGGGATGAGAAAGTATGGTTCGCCATACAAAAAGGTATAGATGCTTCGCGAAGCACAGTCAGATACTTCCGTCACAATGACATGCAGGACTTGGAGCGTCAGCTAGAACTTGCAGCTTGGAAAAAGGAACTCAACCCTAAAAGAAGGGCGTTCTTGGTTGCTGAGGCTATATACCTTAATACAGGCTATATGTGTCCTTTGAGGAAATTGGTGGAACTGGCCAGAAGGTTCAAATTGAGGATCATTCTTGATGAAAGTCTGTCAATTGGGGTGAGTGCACAACATAATCTATGTTTACTATTTGTAAAAAAAAAAATATTTGTTATACATCTATAGAGCAAGTAATTAATAGTTTGTACAAAATTAGCCCTCGACTGTGATCCTATTGATGATGCAGTGTAAGATGGTAAACTGTCAGAGGTATGACAGATATAAGCCATACCTCTACTCGGTTTCTACACGAATCGCACCGGAACGATAAATCGATTAGTGGCACATCTTCAACACTAGCCTTGCCTCCCAACAGAAAAAAATCAGAAATTATAAATTCCTAAATTGATCCCGTTGAGGATTAAACCCGAGACCTCCCACTAAACTTCAACGCTGACATTTCAACAACATTTCGACTGGCTTGGCACAATGATCGTCTCAGAATTGGCATTGAAATAAAATGCAATGCACCATGTTGCTACTAATAAGAGCAACACTTGACTTATTAACAATTAATTGGCATCTATTTAAAAAGCACTAAATACTCGGTAATTTAACTGCTGGCCGATTTACTAACTGTTTTAACAAGTTGCCAATTTACCACCAGTATCTTTAGTACAAGATATTCTCGCAATCGAGGAGTCGTGTTCGCATATCAAACTTTGTATCGCCAAAGTATAATGGACTTAATGACACTCGCTTTAGAGTTGCAAATCTTGTACTTCTGATTTTTGTTTTACAAACGTTCTGTCAAAAAGTCGAGCTAAATAATTATGGACAAATTTGAGCTTTAATAGAAACCAAATAAGATCCATTTTATTTCAATGTTCAAGTAGGAGCGCCCATACTCAAAAACGAAAAGCTACAGACGATAAGTTGGCAACTGGTTGAAATTCACAGTTGAGAGGTGAACAGTCCCCCAAAATCTAACATTCAACATATATGTAAGAATATCATTTCCACATTTAACTCAAATGTGGAAATGATATTCTTCTACGGTCAGGCCTTCTTCGGCCTGCCACTTTACCTTTTATGATGATAAGTTGAAGAAGTTCATACTTTTTATAAATTCAAAATGCATACTTTTTTATAAAATAAAAATTTTCGGAACGGACTGGAATTGAACCTGCGAGCCTCTGGCAATCACGGCCTGAGCGCTTTCCCGATTAAGCTACGGCTCGCCTCCAGTCGATGCCGAAATTAGTATATGCCTTTTACATCAGTCTTATAGCGACTGTAAACCCAACTGCCTCAAGTGTAGGCAAAAACACTAATAAAAATTATAAAATTCATCTTTTTTGTTTTCCGCAAGTCCAAAGTATTCTAATTTTGAGATTGCATGCAGTCACGGACTAACTTGTAGTGGAATAAAAAAAATGGTGGCTGAATTGTGCCCTAAAAGAGCCCCCCCTACTGGCTATGAATTCCAGTGCTAGCAAATCGGCCAGCTGTTAAGTGGCCGAGAATTTAGTACCTTCGAACTAGGTCAGTGTCGATTGATTTTTTAATCAGAATCGAAGTGAGTTTATAAGAAAATGTACTTATGTTACGCTTTAGTAGTAATACTTATATAGCGTAACAAGATAAAAATCTTTTCAAATATTTTACGGTTGTAGAAAAAACGACAGTAACAATAGAAAAAAGGTAAATAATACGTTGAGTTTTATTATATCGCATTATCTAGTTATCTCACTATCGTACAACCGAGTTTCACTCAACATTAAAATTTGAGATTTTTGTATAATTGAATCAATTAAATCACCGTAATGAGACCACAGACTTTGACAATTGAAAGTGTACATGAACCTTTGTTTGAAGAACTGAAATGTTGACTGTTGCTAACTTCAGGGTGTCGGTTTTTCGTGACGGTGTGCGCGCGCATCGTAAAAATTAACTTCCATCATTTTTCCCTAAGGTGTCAAAAGAAGTATAACTTCAAAAAACGGGTTGCAGGTGATCGGCAAGACGGGCCGAGGGCTGACGGAGCATCTCAACGTGCCGCGTGACGAGATCGACTTGATAGTAGGATCTTTGGAGCACTCGTTCGCTTCCATCGGAGGGTTCTGCGCCGGCTCGCACTATATCGTGGAGCACCAACGCCTCTCCGGGTTAGGTGAGCATATCCATAAATGAATAAATGAATGTATATACTTTTATTGCACACCACAAAAAGTACATAGAACAAAAAGAAAAGTATAACAAAACAACGTATACAATTTGGCGGCCTTGTCGCTACATAGCAATTTCTTCCAGGCAACCAATGACGAAGATAAAAAACAGTTCCAGAAAAAGTAAGCTGGTGCATATATACATATACCCATAAAATACATATTTCATTACTTTTTATATATACATATAAAATATTTAAAAAATATATTTGTAACGAAAGACAAATAAATAAATACATAACTAAAATATATATAATATACAAAAATAATATTTACTTAAAAATAATATAATAGATTAAATATAAAACAAAATATATAAAATAAATAATTATCCTCAAATAAAATAATACAAAAAGAATAAAAGAGAAGAAGGGAGCTATCCTAGGTCATCAGTTGATTGAGACATAAAGTGATCTTTCACAAGTTAAATACTAATCTTTTTCTTTTTTTTTCTTCTGGTTTTACAGATTAGCCAATGGCAGGCAGTAGCGTGCATAGAGGGTATGCAGATGATAAAAAAATAAGGAAATCTCCATTATGAGTTATAAACTCTTTCGGGTAGGCTTTTTATAACTCTTACAATGCCTATCAATTAGGTTTTTTATAACTTGTACTGGAGATTTTCTTCATTTTATATCATACCCTCTATGCACGCCACTGATAGCAGGTGTACATATGTTAAATAAAAGTTCAAATTCTAATACAAATTCAAAAATGTTGTATTCATGTAGATAGTTGACGTTCGTTAACTTAAAAATAAAGCTAGGATGTTTTTTGTGATCACCATCTCACAGTCGAGTTAATGTGGAGCTATGAAGTAAGAGCAATTCAAGCTTTCTTATCATACAAGTAATCCTTAATATTAAAATAGGATTTTTCTGTAAGCTTACGTTTTATATAAACTTTGAACTTATTGTGAGACATCTCAAAGATTTCATTCGGTAGTTTGTTATAAAATAATATACGATTGCCCTTGAATGAATTAGCAATTTTATGTAGCCTAGTAAACTGCACAACGAGTTTATTTTTGCTTCTAATATTTATAAAGTTACAGTCCATTTTCTTTTTATATTTTGTTATATTTTTATGGACTATTAATAAGTTTTAATTACAGATGACTTTGGTTTTTTTTTTAAAGTGAATAAGTCGGGAGTGTTGTTAGCTATGTTTGATTAAAATCGGTCCAAGATGGCCGCCACAATATGACAGATTACATGTTTTTCACAACACCCTCATAGGTATCTAATGAAAGAGCTTCACTAGCACTATGAAAAATTTCAAATCCAAGATGTTGGATAGAAGCAGGCGTTACTTTGCGGAAATCCATAATATATTATGAAAATTAAGCTTAATTTGCTAAACGCCGCGAACAGCAGGATAATCTGTATGGTGTAATTTATAATTTCTTCAATCATAAACATATATGGAGAGACGGAGGTTTTTTAATTTTATGCGAAGAATTTATAAATATATTATTACAACAACGCACACATCGCCATCTAACCCCAAAGTAAGCGTAGCTTGTGTTGTGGGTACTAAGATGACTGATGAATATGTTTATAAATAATACACATAAATACTTAGAATATACATATAAACACCCGGAGACTGAAAAACATTCATGCAAATATCACACAAACATTTTCCAGTTGTGGGAATCGAACCCACGGCCTCTGACTCAGAAAGCAGGGTCGCTGCAAACTGCGCCAATCGGCCGTCAGAATTTGTATGTGGTATAACGTAGTGTTATTTACTCGTGATTGTTTTGCGGTTTTCATATCGGATAGCATTTTCCGTCTTGTTTCCCTAAGACTGGGGAAACAACGTTGACGTAATAAATAATTATCCACTTACGGTATGCGTACGTGATACGTATGTACATAATTTGTTTATAATGACAAAGACGTACCGTACCGCCCGGCGATTTAGCGTTCCGGTACGTTCTCGTAAATATGGGTTTAATATAACTGTCATACCATCTCGTACTGCATTATTACTTCTTTATCGATAAGCTTTAAAATAGGTATCGTTATTTGACTTTCTTAGTTCTTTCATTATCCGAAAACTATTACAGGAATCCAGAAGCAACATGGCTGTTTGGCATGGCTTAACAATTACGTTATCGACGTTATGCCAAGTTTATTTATCACGGTCTGACCCGCTTAATAATAAACGTGTGACATGACCAGTGCATAGAGGGTATGCACAGGGTATGCGGATGATATAAAATAAAGGAAGTCTCCAGTACGAGATATTAAAAACTTAAGGATAGGTAATGTTAGAATTATAAAAAGACTACCCTTAAGTTTTTATAACTCGAACTGATATTTTCTACATTATACATATATAACCTACATACCCTATGTATACCCTCTATGCACGCCATTGGCATGACGATAGTCTGGTGAAAGCTGAAAAGGAAAAAGTATCTAAATACTTGGGCCTTGCTCACGAGATTACCGCCATATGAAGTGTTGAGTCGGCCATGATTGTTCCGTTGTTCCGATAGTCGTTTCAGTCAATGATCTTCTCGTGAAAAGTTTCGACCAACGTCTTAAGAAGCTGTCGCTTGGTTGTTGGTTTTTTTTATTCCACCACAAATTAGCCACTCGTCTGCAATCACACCTTGTGTTGTGATGATGCAGTCTAAAATTGTAGCGGGTTAACCTGTCATACCCCTAATTGGTTTCTACGCGACATCGCACCGGAACAATAAATCGCTTAGCGGCACGTCTTTTATCGGTAAGGTGATAACTAGCCACGGCCAAAGCCTCCCACCAGATTTTATAAATTGCCAAACTGCCCCTCCGGGAATCGAACCCGGGCCCTCCTACTTGAATTAATAGGGCTCACCGTTGCACCACGGAGGTCGACAATGGGATGCAAGGAACACGACCTCCAAAGTGCCACGCTGTGACCACCTGAGACGTAGGTGTTAAGCCTTAAACATCTCACGTATGAACGGCCCCTTATTTGTGAAACTGAAACGCTAATAATTTTTGAGTAAACCACTGCCATAGTTTTTACTAAAAGAAATTAGATGCAGCCCTAACATCGCATGCAAAATTAAAATTATGTGACTCCTGTCACTTTATTTTATTGCTCTAACCAGGTTGCTCTTCTAATAATTTAAAATGTCATTGTGAGATGGTGATAACAAAAAAAAAACACCTGGCTAAGTTTGTTGTGGGCTTCTTCTAAGACCAGGACGCGTTTGGAACCCTCGTAGCTTTAGTTTTAAGTTTACGAATGTGGTTATCGCCATCATCTCACTACCGTGTAATTCTTATGTACGCATCAAAAGTGCCACCTATGGGCCTACTTAAATAAAGATATTTTTGACTTTGACTTTATTAGGAACGCGTCGCGTAGCGTAGGTACTATGCGCGTGTCGGTCTCTTATCTCCAATAGGGTTGTCATAAGTGAACACTTAAACAAATATGCTTCTTTAGATTTATTATGTTTACAGGTTGATTCCATATAGAATATACTTATCGTGTGCCTGTAATTACACCGGCGGAAATAGGCATGGCGGTTCCCTGGACGAGCCCCGACACAAAAAGCTGTAATATTCAAAAATTCAAAATTCATTTATTTCAAGCAGGCCTATAATATAAGCACTTTTGAAACGTCAAGTCTGAGAAGAAGCCGGCAAGAAACTCAGCAGTTGCTCTATTCCAATATCAACAATTTACATTTAACATTTTAAAATTCATTTTTCTATCTTGTGAGAGATGAAAGCGGAGCCGGATGCTTCCAAGCAACCTTTTCATTAAGAAATTCATCAATTGTATAATAACCTCGATGTAATAAATGTGTTTTAACACATTCTTTAAACGTATGCATTGGTAGGTCCAAAATCACCTTAGGAATCATATTATAAAAGCGTATACTCAATCCCACAAATACTACAATGTGTATCACTTCATTACTTATCCACTTCTTTCCAGGGTACTGCTTCAGCGCGTCTCTGCCGCCCATGCTGACGGAAGCTGCCATCGCTGCGTTGGACATCTTGGAGGAGAGGCCGGAGATCATCAGCGACCTGGCTGAGATCTCCGTGAAGTTGAGCCAGTGAGTTCTCTGTTCACTTCTCTAGAGCCTTCTGTATACGACGTGTAAATGAATACCGAAATAATACTTCGCAGGCTTTCGAGGTACATTCTGTACTGTCTCCGAGACTTGGGGGGCGTCCATGAATAACGTGAGGTGTTATTTTAAATTTTCTACCCCCTCCCCCGCCCTGGTGAGATGTCCTGAGGTTTTTTTTCAACCCCCTCCCCCGCCCTGGTGAGATGTCCTGAGGTTTTTTTTCAACCCCCTCCCCTATCCTCCTTTTACTTACGTATGACTAGTTAAGTTTAGAAATCAATATTGCTGGGAGTTTAATTTTAAATGTGATAAAAATTTAACAAAAAAAATTGGTTGTCTGTAAAGTCGGCTTACTGACGATAGTTGAACGTGACAACGACAACGTAATACTGATGGAATGGTTGCATTTTTCAAAAGAAAATTTTAATTTTATTTGTTTGCTAGATATAATCGTTGCTATAAACAATTGACACCACATTCACTTTTCACTGCACTTCATCCTTGCCGAAAACATGTAAATGTATTATTGTATAGAAGCTGTCCACGCGGACGCATCGCTCACTCAAGTAGACAGATGTCGAACGCGGAGGCCGACTGTGCCTCTTTGTCGCTCGTTCCGCGCTCTCGCTTGCACTTCAAGCCTTGAATGAACGCCTCAGAGCGAGGTAACGCCGCATGCGTCATGTTTTTTCGTGCGTGCAGCCGGCTCCATCGAATTATAAGACGTTGTCACGTCAAAAAATTGCGTGATATTTGCAGAGACCCCCTCTCTCCAACGTAAGATTAGATGAGATATGACTCGACCCCCTCCCCCCGGATACACAATTTAATTTTATCATCATCATTATCGATTGGGTGATAACTAGCAACTGCCGGAACCTCTCAGAAACCAAATATAAATTCCCACATTCCCACATCCCACCACAGCTAGTCAAGTAGTGACTTGACTAGACAAAATTCAGAAATTATTCATATATTCCTACCCTGCCTGGCATCGAACCAGCGATCTAACCTGTATAAGACTGAAGCGCTTATCAACGCACCTCAGCTCATAGGTATTATATCATAGGTTTAGATAAAACAAACAGACAGACTTTAAATATTTTTAATATTAATATAAATTTTGTTCTTATATATTTTATTCTTTTTTATGTACTTTTTGAGGTGTGCAATAAAAGTATCATTCATTCATATTTACAGTGCCCTCTACAGTCTATACCACTTCTCGTTCAGCGGGGACGTGTACTCGCCAGTCAAACATCTTTACACCAAGGACGAAGGCAACGTATTGTCTTACGACATCAAGATGGAGTTCCTCCGAAATATAGCTAAATATTGTATGGAAAGAGGCGTGGCGGTGACTGTCTCAGCGCATATAAAGGACGATGAGCTAAGCTGTCCAGAACCTTCCATAAGAATAGTGTCGACTTTGAAGCTTAATGACGGACTCATTGCCCAGATTTGCGAAGTGTTGGATAAGGCGTACATAGATTGCAAAATTCTAGGCTGAATTAGTGTTAGTCTGTGCCTTAAAAAAAAACTTTTGTTTATACACTGTGACTTTTTAATTTAACCGATCTTTTTTAACTTATGATTAAATTTAAAAGGCCTAGCTCTACGTTTTAACTCTTCGTAAAATGTTTGTTGACATAATTTTTTAATATAAAAACGAAATACCTCTCACTACTGACATTAAATCTTTATGTAAACCTTTTTTGTATAACTTAAATTTGCCGGTTAAAATAGTATCCAATTACCATTAATTTTCCGTATAGATCGAATCTGTGGAATACAAATAATAATAGTAATAATAAGCTGCGGTTGAGGTACACGTTCACAAATAGAATTTTTTTTGTTACTACCGAGTTTCTTGTCGGCTCTTCTCGGAAGAATCTGCTTTTCAAACCGGTGGTAGAGTCCCAACAAACAGAAATTCTTGACGTTTCATAAGTGCTTATAAAGAAGGCCTACTTGAAATAAATTAATTTAAAATATTGAGGAATTAGGGATATAACAAACGTGCTTAAATAAATAAATATTAATGAGTTTTTTTTATAACTATATTTTAATTATGGTTCTGATATTTTTACAACATATTTTACGCTTATAATTCTCAAAAAGATTGGTTACATTACAAGACAATTAAAACACTTTGGTTTACACTCAGTTCTGTTTACTGCACTAGTGATAGTACGACTCAAAAATAATAATATTGTTTACAGTGAAACTGATATAGTTAAGTAGGTCATCCGAATATCCCATCGCTCGCACTCGCTATAGAGTGTTTCTTAATGCACCGAATTAAGTATTATAATAACACAGTACGGCTTTTCGCTGAACTGGTGATAATAAGAATCAGACATAAAAATATTGTTTACAGTGAAACTGAAATAGTTAAGTAGACCATCCGAATATCCCATCGCTCGCACTCGCTACAGGGTGTTTCTTAATGCACCAATTTAAGTATTATAATAATAACGTACGGCTTTTTCTGTTACCAATATAGTAACTAACTCTGTTGCGGCTCTGGGATGACAAAAGTCACAGTGTATAGGCAAAAATAGAAAAACATATAGCCTTTTTAAAACGCAAGTAAATAGTCTTATTCTATTTATATATTTTAATAGTGAAGTGCACAAAGTATCTTTCTTGCACTAAGTATTGTGAAATTATACATTCCGTACTTACATGTACATAATATGTACATAGACATCTTTAGCCAAAGATTTGTATTAATTACAGTCAGTAACTTTGACATCCAAAGGAACATCTGATTAATTTTTATGCTGCATTTATTTCACTGTGTGACCGTTACCCTACTTGACCTTAATAGTAAACTATTTAAAAATAAAAGATAAAATTCATTCTAAGGAATTCTTCTTAATAAATATTATTTCAGTAAATCATTCATGTCATTCTTAATAAATATTATTTCAGTAAAATGTGAATGGTGAAGAATATTTTAATTATTTATTTATGCACAAAATAATGGGATCACAAATCTCTCTACCTAAGGCAAAGTGCAGTTTGAACACGCATTTGATTGATTATTCTACAAATCGCAAAAGAATGACAGAGAAAATTGAACCTATATCACTTTTTTTTTTCAATCTTAATTTCCTCCAGGGCTTCTAGCAGAACGTTTGTGATATCGGAGATAAAATTCCGAATAAACAACTTTAATATTTCCTATATTAAAGTTGTTTGTTCGGAATTTTAGGTCCATTTTTCTTTGGCAATATATTTTAAGAGTTGCAAGTGTTTTTGGTCAAAATAAGGTAGAGCTTTTACTTTTTTTATGCTTTGTTAAGCGAAACTTTTTCGTATATATTATATTTAAAAAAAAAACTTTGTTTTATTTGACCTTTTTTTTTTTTTTAAATAAATATACTACGACAATACACACATCGCCATCTAGCCCCAAAGTAAGCGTAGCTTGTGTTAAGGGTGCTAAGATGCCTGATGAATATTTTTATGGATTATATACATAAATACTTAGAAAATACATATAAACACCCAGACACTGAAAAACATTCATGCTCATCACACAAACATTTTCCAGTTGTGGGGATCGAACCCACGGCCTTTAGCTCAGAAAGCAGGGTCGCTGCAAACTGCGCCAATCAGCCGTCAAGATTCTGCAAGAGCTTGTAGATACTCTGGACTTACCTGAAGAAATCAACACTGCTCTCAGCTTTTGTGGAATCAACTATGGATAATCGTTACTCTGTTCCATATATTCTTACATGCCTGTAAACAATTCTCTTTACCTATTAAATATATTAAAAAATTGTAAAACATACATTTGTTTAAAGAAAATGTCTTTTTATTAACTGTTTTTGACGTGACAACGTCTTATAAATTGGTTTGCCGGGTGACACTTCAAGAAACTGCGTTACGCTCTGCTCACGTTATGCGCTCACAATGAGAGCGAGTGAGAGGCACGCGTCCCTTCCACTCGGGCATGGTTAGCCCGCCTAAGAGCGAGAGAGACAGACATAAAAAGTGAAAGGCACGCGTCCCTTTGTAGTAAACGCTGTTTCATTGTACGCAAATGTATTGCAAGTTATTGTATGTATATTTGTATATAAATACGTATGTATGTGTAAAGGTAAAAATAAAATTTTGTTAATATGAAATTCAGTGCGAGATTCTTTGTATAAATTAATGTTTTTTCAATATAATTCTTTGTATAAATAAATGTTTTAAATTGTTACTATTATTTCATCCTTCTTCCTACTATACGAATGAATATTCACATTAAAATTATTTTACCACTCAAAGTCGTTGTCACGTAAAACTTTCGCCCGTATACCGACTTTACAGGCAACCAATTTTTAACATAACATAGTTTTTGCACACCACATAAAAATGCAGAAAATTAAATATTGTATAACAATATAATAAAAAAAATGGGAGGATATTCATAAAATTATTACTACAATTTATCTATATTAAGCGGGTTGTTTTAAACTTATCTATTGGTATATAATTATTATTGTTATAACTAGTACATGAATGTTAAACTTAATAAATTATTGATTTATTTAATAATGTGCTTTTATTTATAATCCTAACCTTAAAAACTTAACATATTGCACAAAATCAGTAACTTTGTGCAACTGCTTTATGACTATTAATAACATAGCCATACGACCTCAGCCTACAAATTCTTGGATGTGCCCGTCACATCCAAGAATTTTAGGTGCACTAGAATATTTAATTTAGAAATAAAAGAATTCTCTTCACTGTGCTTCTGAATTGTCTATTTCAATAGTCTTAGATAATATTTGTGGTCTATCTTGATACGATAACTGTTAATATCCTCTAAAATTTCAAAATCAAGTAATTGTATCCTCTTTGTAAGAACTAAGTTTTGTTATGTTGGCTAATTCTAAAATGAGTAGCTAACATTTAAACTTGAGGATAACCCCCAAAACAAATTGAATGGCCTACCCCTTGCTTTTAACCCTATTAAATGTATCTATAATGCTTATTGAAATTATTGACAAAAGTGCTATAAGCATATTAGGTTGTATAATTACATAAATCCAACGAAAAACCAAAGTCTCAAATTCAAAAGTTGTGCTCTTCCTATTCTTTTATTTAATGATTGTACTACTCGTAGATAAGTTCAGAGATTTGTGTAGATACTACGTGCTTAACTGCATATTTGCAGGTTATGACTCTAATTAATCATTCATTTGTAGAAAGCATTGATTAAGAAGTAAGTATAACCGCAGCAACTAATCGGTTACAAGTTCGTCAGCCATATGACAATATCCAACATTCCTTTTGAACTCGGTGTCGTCTTCTTTGTGCAAAGGTTTCCTTATCTCCATTAACCTGCGATCAGTTTCTAAAGCCTGGTTTTTATACTCCAAGTCTTTCTTGACGCGTTGGTGATGGTTGTACATGCCGTGGTACGTTGTCCTAGATTAATTAAGGAAATTATAATAGTCTCAATTGAAGAGATTATACATATAAAGAAGCAAAATGATAATCTTGACTTTCTAACTGCCGAATTCGAATTCCGAATCAAGCCAAAATTTTATGGTATTGTGTTATTTATGTAAAATAAATTTCAGTACCAACCCGGAGCTAGGAAATTGGCGGTGTCAACACCTATTCACGTTGGTCCCAAAAAAAATAAGAGTAATAACAGTTTTTACAGTTCCAAAGCAGATACTTACAGTGCTTCTTGCAGCTTTTTCTCGAGCATATTAGAACTTGTATGCACCCTTTCGTATTCTTCAATCAAGCCGCCCATCGTTTTATCCTGAAAATTATGTAATTACATATCACTTGTTCTTTTCTTCAGAATGAAGATTAGGAAAACAAATATGTTTTTACCTGCACTCTTTCGAGTACTGGTCTTCTAGTCCTAGTCTCCAGTCGAGTCTCCACCAGCTTTGTTGGGTTTATTTTATCCGCGACCGCTGCACGAAGAGATTCAATCTCTCGATCAACCTTTTGGATATTTGCTTCTAGCTACCAAAAAGAAAAATGTATGTCAGTTTCAATAAAGTGGTAATTTATAATTTACCCATCTTTGGAATCTATGCTTTGATTCCCGTAACAGTGGCGCTGCAATATTGCCAACTTAATAAATATTAAAGCGTGTGACGTTCAGAGTCCGCCATATAGTATCTTAATAATCTGTGTGCGTTCGTAAGCAAAAATAAGTATGTAGCGTAAACATTCTCCCCCTCGCTTTAAATCTAGGGAACGCTGATCACTGATGGCTTTAACTGCATTAAAAGAGTATAATAATATACATATGCATTTCTCAGCTGGATCCGATAAGAGCGCAGCAACCGCTTTACACGCTACGGTGGTCATCAAAAATGTAAAATCGCTATCGCTACTAATGTTATAAATGTTAATGTAAGTTTGTTTGATACGCATTCACGCAAAAACAAGTAAACCAATCCTCATGGAACTTTGTACACATATTCTTGGAAGTGTTAGAAGTAATAGAGAATACTTTTTATCCCGACATTAAGCTCGGTTCCTGTGGGAGAGGGGATGAAAGGGTTTGACGATTTTACACCATAAATTATAACCGATTAAAATAATTATTTTTGTACTATGGAGGTTATAATATGTGTTTAATTTTGCCCAAACTTTGTGTAGAATTTTGAGATTGAGGACAGAACTCCTCAGCGGACAGCAGCAAACCCCTCATTTAAGGCTACAACTGAATTAAATGCCATATCAAAAAACAAAATCAAACGCAGAAAGTCGCGGGCAATAGCTAGTACCTTATATTTCTGCCACTCCATTTCATTTCTTGCCCTCTGTATGTCATAGACACGTCTGCGTACAATCATTTCCACCTGTTGACTTTGCGCGTAGATCTGGTTCTTCGCCTGTTCTCTACTTTTGAACATAGTTTCACGTAGCTCCTTGGACTCTCGCATTAATTGTTCCGCAATTTTTATTGTGTTTTGTATGCAGTGGACGTAACTTTCTTCAGTCATTGAGCTGTAATATGAAGTAAATAGCATAGCCTCGACAATCAGAAGACATTAAATTCTAAGTGTAGCTAAGTTGTATTTATATTCCAGAAACAAACTCTTCTGATTGCGTAACAGACGCGAAAATGTGATCGGAATATCAATCGATAATCCCTACTAATATTATAAATGTCAATGTAAGTTTGTTTGTTACGAATTCACGCAAAAACTAGTAAACCGATCCTCATGAAACTTTGTACACATATTCTTGGAAGTGTGTTTTAATACCGACATTAAGCTCGGTTCCTTTGGGAGAGGGGATGAAAGTGTTTGACGATTTTACACCATAAATTATAGCCGATTGAAATAAGTATTTTTGTGCTATAGAGGTTATAATATGTGTTTAATTTTGCCAAAACTTTGTGCAGATCTGATGAATGTAATTGGATATAGAGGACAGAACTCCTCAGCGGACAGCAGCAAACCCCTCATTTAAGGCTTAGCGATACTGAATACTTGAATGCCAATTGAATGCCACATCAAAAACCAAAATCAAACGCAGACGAAGTCGCGGGCAACAGCTAGTACTGTTACAAATTCTCGGTTCTCGAAGTGAATCTATAGGTCATCATCATCATATCAACCCATTACCAGCCCACTACAGGGCACGGGTCTCCTCCCACACAGAGGGGGGTTTAGTCCACCACGCTGTATTCGTGGATACACCCCACACCACAACTTCACGCAACAAAACACCCCACAAATCTACACTTGATCTGTAGTCACCACACGCCTTTGAGAACATTATGGAGAACTCTTAGGCATGCAGGATTCCTCACGATTTCAAAGTCAAAGTCAAAGATTTCTTTATTCAAATATGCACATAGATGGCACCTTTGATGCGTACATTACATGTAAAATCTGACATAAGTGTGTTGATGGCGATAACTAAATTTTGATGCTGTCCTTCACCGTTGAAGAAAGTGATATTTTAATTTAAAAAGTTAGAGGTGCGTGCTGTAATTCGATCTCGGCTCTCCGAAAGCCGTAGCCGAGTAGCCGAAGTCCTAACCTAGGATAGGAAACTAAAGAAATGTCTCACAAAATCTATGCAGGCTCTAGCTCATCTCAGCTCATCAAATCTAGGCTAATATAAGCATTACAGTCACCATAAAAACGATCACGTCCTTATAAAATTATCTTTGCACCGTTAAACACGTCAACAAGTGTAAAAAAACGACCACATACTCAGGTGGAATTCTCGTAGGGTCAACTTTATAAGATATCTCAGAACTCTCTCTAGTCAAATCTTTCACGTGATACTCCAACATAAGGCAATCGTCCTTGTTCTGAATCTCTCGCTCCAACCTGCAGAAGACATTAGTGAGATCCTTGATTTTCTGCCATCCCATATGACAGACGTCGGTTAGAACGCGTTTGCTGTTTTCGATTATATGTAGCTCCTATAAGAAATATAATTATTATTTATAAAAAAGTTATTAAACTTTCTGCAGTATAATTAATCTACAGATCCAACATAGGGAGATAATAATCTCCTTCTATTTTAGAAATGGAATGCTAGAATACCGAATTCTATGCTAGAATAAATATAAAAGGTAACTACTGAATTAGGTTCCTTTTCTTTTTTTGTTTTGCCATCGCGCCTTTGAGTAAAGAAAAGATATGTTTATCTATGCGCACTAGAATATTAGGTTTTGCACTTGGGGCAGCTGAAATATGTTTGCAACATTCATAAAGTTATATCCTTAGAACTAACTCGGTTTGCCAGTCACATCTACTTTAGTTTCATAACCAAGTTCAGCGTTACCTTCCTTAATTCCTCGCCAAGTTGATCTCTAGTCAACTCAGGTGGTACTCTCTGATCTCTATTGGACAGACATTGAGATACCACCATCAATGGTATTTGAAGTGACTCCAAGTGCAATTCTGTTGCGTTTTTCTCCTCTTTTAAAGCCCTGATTTCATCTCTCACTTGCTCGCGTGTGAATCTTTGATTTTCACGCCATGAGTCTACTTCGAATATTCTAGAATAAAAATTAAATTCACTATTTAAAAAACTCTAGTAGATTCCAACTTGAATATATTCGATGGTACCTATTTATTGGATGGTTACTACTGACTTTAAATACTGTAATAATACTTTTCACTCTCAAAATTCTGCTTCTAGGAAGTTTTTAGGAACATTTGCCATAGGTACCGATATTTAAATATGAAATCAAACTCATGGGTTTCATACAGGGAAATAAAGCTAGTCGAAGTAGGTCAAGTTAATAAAAATCGATTGGCCTACCAGACACAATTTCCTCCATAATTTTCTCAATTATTGGATAAAAGCAGGCGTAACAAGTTAAGCCTTAAAAACTTATTCATTGAAAAGTCAACATTTCCTGAGTTAGCTTCTCGGAAATATATGAAAAGTTTAGGATTGGCTGGGTTTTTATGAATGAATGCAGTGTTGACCACTGATGGCAAGAATCGCGAATAAAGGAATTACATTCTAAAAAACTTCCGTGTGAGATAAATAAGATGACGGTAAAGAAAGATCAAGATTTTTGCAGCTCCAAAGTGGTATTAAGTATTTAAACGTATTTGACAAAAGCTTGAAAATAATATAATATCGTTTCGGTATTTATATTATATACCTGTCTCTCATTAACTCATTGTTAACGTAGGTGTCCCATCGTGTGGTAACTGAAGTTTCATTGCGAAGTTGATTAGCCCGTTGTCTAAGTTCGTAAGATTCGAAACGATGCAACCTGGCTTCATTTTGTAATCTTTGTATATTTCTAGTCCAATCTAGAACACTAATACGGGGATGTGGTTTCTCAAAAACAGGAATAGAGGCGTCCATTGTAAGGAACGACTACTACTCTACATTGCTTGAAGCTTAGTCAATGTAGGTTAGAAACGAAATTTGATCAATAGCAGCTGTTGTTAGGTTTACTTATTGTAGTCATCGATTATTTATTAATACAAATGGCAAATTCAAAGTCTTTAAAAGTACAAAATAGAAGTTTTAAATGGTATTTAGAACATGATATGAACACAATTTAATTTTTCGCGCCCTAACGCGCCAGGTTTAAATTCGATTCTCGTCATATCATTTTTAATCTGTTATCGTCGAAATGTAAAGTTTTCTAATAAATTAGTAAACAATTTAAATTTTAACTTTGTCAATTTATATGAAAACTAATGAGTGTAAAAATATTATTTAAATTATAATTTATTAAAATGAATTAATATTCTTGACGACTTTAAAGACACGTCACTTCCTTCAATCAATAAAATAACGAGCTGCCAAGTGCCAACTTGATAGAAATATTATCATGGCGGCTTTCTAACGCTAAGTGAAGCCTTGTCAAAAAGCACCAAAAAGTAAATTTTAATTAAAACAGAATATTAGTAAATACTGTTACTGTACAGGCAAAAAAGTGATATAGTTAATCTAAAAGATAAGTTTTGTGTGATTCAAGGCTGTAACTGCTTCAAAGATCTTCGCAAAAGATGTAAGTTGTAATTTTTTTGTGTCAAACTTTTGTTTTTTGCACTGACTTCTAACAGTAGGGTAATTTTTTGTCGCGAATAGGTTTGACGATAGACGAGGGGGTCGTGGCGGACGTGGGGGTGGCCCGAGAGGGCGCGGTGGCGGTCGCGGAGGTATGGGTTCCAGAGGAGATCGATCTGAAGACAGATCTGGAGGCAGCCGGTTTGGTGGCCGAGGCCGAGACTCCAGCCGAGGCGGACGTGGAGGAAGCCGAGGCGGACGCGACAGTCGAGACGGTCGAGACGACTTCCGAGGAAAGTTCAAAAATGATCAACCCGGTGGCGCCCTGCGCAAAATTCGCTGGGAAGGCGTTACACTTACTCCATTCCAAAAGAACTTTTATGTGCCCCACCCTAACGTTCAGATGCGACCGATGTCCGAGGTCGAAGCTTATCGTAGCCAACACCAGATCACCGTCAACGGGCGCGACGTTCCAGCTCCGAGCATTTATTTCGAGGAGGGTGGTTTTCCCGATTATGCTATGAAGGAAATTCTTAAACAAGGCTTTCCAAACCCGACTCCCATCCAAGCTCAGGGTTGGCCGATAGCTTTATCTGGACGGGACATGGTTGGAATAGCTCAGACCGGGTCAGGGAAGACCTTGGCATACATATTGCCAGCGATTGTTCATATCATAAACCAGCCGAGACTTTTGAGAGATGAAGGCCCAATTGTCCTTGTCTTAGCGCCAACACGAGAACTTGCGCAGCAAATTCAGCAGGTGAATATTACTATTTCTTATTCTTGCTCTTTATATTAGCTATTTTTTTTTATTATTCCCACACAGGAAAGCCTTACATAAAGATCTGAATTTGGCACAACCATTGATCACAAAGTTCACACACTATGGTTTTTAAACAACAGCAAATAAAAAATCTGTCTGTTTGTAACAGATTTTCTTGTGTGGCAATAAGCTATGGTGTATTAATTTAAGAAATTTGTAAGCCAAATTAGTGATGTAATGTTATTTTTAAATATTTTGGTCCTGTGTGCTCATTTTGTACGTCCACATTTCAGAAACCTTTAGATAAGTGATAACGTTTTTATTGTTTATACTATATTGATACTTATTAACTTTTTTAAATAATTTGAAATTTGTTTTCCATTGTGCCCCCAAGGCTCTGCATTCGATGAATGGGATAACTGCAGTGTCCGATGGAAATTCTAACGACATGGATATAGTAAATTATTTGAATACTAATGTATTTTGATGTAGTCAATAGCTTAAACTGACCAGGGGTGTAATAGCTAATGGATTTGCAAATCAGCACACAGCTTGCATCAGGAATGTAAGCAAAACCAGAGCCATTCTTGATATTGAAAATAAAAAATTATATGTATAAAGCATCCCACAAGTTCTAAAAAGCTCTTAGCACCTTAATGTATTGTATTTTGAGATACTTATGTCTCAGCCTAACCTACAGCACCAATAGGTTTCCCACATTGTTTGTCACCAATAGCCGTACCCTTCAGATAAAGGTATTTGAGTGAAGAGGCCAATCAAGCAATTGTCCGTAAAAAAGCCAGGCATTGGCCAATTTAGGTTGGACGTAAAAATCAATCCACTATCTACTGGTATTTCACTAGAATAATCCTCTGAAAATGGTGTACTTTGTATTATTTTTAAGTAAAATCTAACAGTGAATAACAGTGAATCTAACTTAAATCTATCAATTTGTATTGACACTCAAATGTTGTAATTTGGTAACTCCATACCATATTGACAGTTTATAACTAATGCTACGAAATTAAAACTCATCCACCAATCAGCACTGGGCCAGTGTAGTGGACTACGGTCTTAAACCCTTCTCATTGTGGGAGGAGACTAATGCCCTGTGATGTGCCAATAATTGGGCTGATATGATGATTATGCTAAGTTTCTTAGTTAAAATGGAAGTTCAAAAAATACTTAACATTCGTGGTGTGAGCTAGTCCTGATTGCAATGCATTTATGGCTATGCACCCTACAGGGCTATGTTCGAAAACCTGTAGTAATTATGTAATAAATTCAATGTACTTTTCAATAACAATAATTAAAAATTTGATATAGATCTAAGGTTTCTGAACGTAACCTTAACATTTTATATGAGCACCTCACATATTTAATCATTTCTTATTTTCGAGTTGAGAACTTGTTTTTTACTATCATTATAAAACTATTAGTTACATATTTTTTCATGAAACCATCTCGCTTTGGTCATCCATGATAGGTACTTAGTGTATTATAGATATCTGTTTATTCTGCACATTAATTAAAACCTAGTAGACGATTGTATGAATTTTGTTGCGCACAAAAAAATTTTTTTAGCTATAAATTCCTAAACTTAATTGAATAATCCAATCGAATGTCCCAAAAGACACAATGAGCTTTAATTAAGTTTCTATTAATTAACTCGTATAGAAATCACAGTGTCGGTTTCACCAATTAGATGATCTGAAAAAGTGGTTCCAAAGCGAGCGTATTTCCTAGATGTTAGCACACAAGTGTAAATAATCAGTAAATTCTGACAAGAGTATAAAGAATACCATACCAGTTAAAAAATGAGATGCAGTAGTTTGTTGCTTTTGATGTTATTGATAATGACATCCTTGTGAAACTTTTATAGTTTTTTTAAGTTGGCCCATTACCACAGAAATCCGTCCTCCAGCTCTGTTTAGATAGCCTTTTCAGACCACTGTATGACTATCCTTACTCTGGCGTAGGGTTTTGCGATCTACATCCCTTTCCCCATGCCCAAAATTGGAACATTAAAAGTCTGACTATCACTCAGTTGATAAACCTGTTTGGTAAAATATACACTGTTGTTTAGGATGCACTTTGGGTCTTTACACTAAGGTTTGTAAGAGAAGAACAAAATTTTTTGTGTACAGCAGAATTGCTTTAGATAGTGTATTATTTTTTTTTTAAATCAAATATGTATAACTTCTTTCCGTAACAATATCTGCCATTCGAACTGGTGGTAGAGTCACTACAAACAGACAGACTTGATGTTTTGGAAGTGCTTATAAAGTACGCCTTCTTAAATAAATGAATGAGTACTTTGTGCTTCACCAGTAACTCTTTTGTCTGTTGTGTATGACGGTTAATTATAAATTATGATACAGCTACTTGTGTAGCAAGCTCACCTAGAAGATGACTATTAACTTGCGATTGTAACTAATTGGGTGTTAATTTAACAATGATTTTTACAACAATTATTGAATCCTGATGTATTTAACAAAGTGTTAATTGGTCACATTTTATGAAGTTTATAGTATATTCAAATCTATAACAATAGCATTTCTAATTAATTTCTTGAATACTGTTAGATATTATTTTTCCATTGTCTATTATGTAAATCCACACTTTTATGTCCTATGGTCTTTATGAAACAGGCTAGGGTCTGATCCTTTAAAGTGACATAAGACTTTCATCCTTCATACCTTTTCTGGCAGTTGCTAACTGGTGCTACAAGTATCGGGCTGTGTTAGTTTTAAGACAACCAGTTAGATACTTATAGGAAAAGTTATGTTAGGTCAAATCTGGCAATAAATGAAATTAAATATATTTTAAAAATTGTATTGTGTTGTGTATTCATATATTAAAATATCATTCCACATTTTTATAGGTGGCAACCGACTTTGGTCAGAATGTGGCAGTTCGTAACACATGCATCTTTGGTGGAGCACCGAAAGGCCCTCAGGGTAGGACCCTGGAGAGAGGGGTGGAGATAGTCATTGCAACACCTGGAAGACTTATTGACTTCTTGGAGAAAGGTAAGTTTGATTTATCTTGGCTCAGTTAAAACATATCTTGATCAGAATAACTTGTTGCCATTTCATATTACAATTGGACATTAAACAAAAAAGAAAAGCAATAAACATACTGTAACATTTGACATGTGCATTCAGTTAGTGTTACAAAAAACTGCTTAACTATTGTTACTTCTGTTACATTTTTTTGTAAGGCCCCTTCAAAGTCGCAAAACTACTTCCATGAGTGCCGATGATAGGTCTTCATGAAAATCGAATTTATTGAATTTGAAATTTGAATGTATTTGGGTTTGCTCCATCCTTTTTCACTACATACATTTCTAATTGCAAAAGTGTGTCTGTTTGTTTGTTTATACAACTTGTAACCGGAATGCTAAATAATGTTGAAGGGTGCATAAGACTTCAAAAATATATTTTTCAATAAAAATAACCCTGTAAAAATATTAAATCAAAAGAAGCATATTTATTCTTCTATACAAACGAATTCTTAACATTTTAAGTGTTTACTTATGACAACCCTATTGAGGACAAAAGACCGATACGCGCATAGTACCCACGGTACGCGACGCGTATCTTTATAATCGATAAAATAAGTGACACGAATCCCTTGATTTTAATTTACATGTGATGTTAGGGGTTTATCTGACGTTTACCTGCCTCTAAAGAAGCCTGCCTGTGATGTAATATTTCGGTTTTCATTTACACATTTTATATTTGTTAATGCCCGGTTAATCTGCCGAACTGGTCTTTATGAAAGTTGGCATAGTATTGTCATTCTGGAAATATTATTATATCTTTAAACAAGCAATTCTTGTATATATATAATTGGAATCTCGGAATCGGCTCCAACGATTTTTTTGAAATTTAGTATACAGTCGATAAATCGATCTATCTAGGATTCATTTTTAGAAAATGTAATTTTATTCGTGTTTTCCGGTAATAATCGATTTGGTGCAGACGAAGTTGCACGGGTCAGCTAGTAGTTTTTATTGTGGAACATCAAAGCTTCCCAATGAGATTTTTTATTTGTCACAACTGAGTTAGGTATAACTCAGCTACACACACAAACTAATATAAAGAAAAAAAAAATACAAAATCGATTGTTTTAAAAAAGTAAATTTTTTTTTTTAGTTATTGTTATTACGCAATTTAAGCAAGCACTAATTAGAATAACGATAGTGTTAATAAACAATGTTAAAACGTAAGTGTATGTTTATAGATACTACAAATCTTCGCCGATGCACATACTTAGTCCTGGACGAGGCAGACCGGATGTTGGACATGGGTTTCGAGCCACAGATCAGAAAGATCATCGAGCAGATCAGACCCGACAGACAAGTGAGTTTACTTTTTAGCTTATGCAAGGTGTTTTAACCCCTGTTAAATAAAAATAATCATCCATTGCAAGGGATGCAAAAGATTTACAGTAAAGTCTTTAATGTTTTAGTATCAAAATGAAAAAAAATGGCCATCATTAATGTAAGCTAGGCGGCTTTACATTATGAGTAAAACATATATTTTAATCAATAAAAAGTAATTATTTTGAAAATTAAGCTTAATTTGCTATACTCCGCGAACAGCAGCAGAATCTGTATGGTGTAATTTATAATTACTTCAATCAGTATAGTACTCCACACGAAACAGATCCTCGGCAATGTACCCTCTACACACGTTTCGCTCCGAAACCGGAGCATCCTCAGGAGATGTTGTCTTTACTCAAATTAAGCATAATTTTCATAATATATTATGGATTTCCGCAAAGTAACGCCTGCTTCTATCCAATACAAAGTAATATTATCCTATCCGACTTTGTGTCACTACACAGCAGATCAGAATACAGTTGTCACCACCCATCCTCTTCTGGCGAATATTATACGAAGCATTTTGTTTTTGTTACCCCTTGACTGCAATTTCACCTGGTGGCAAGTGATGATGCTGTGTATAAGATGGTAGCCTAATCTGTTAGGTAGTATGGTAGTCATAACCCTAATTGGTTTCTACGCGACATCGCACAGCACCACTGCACCAAGCGGCACGTCTTTGTCAGTAGGGTGGTAACTAGACACGGCCGAAGGCTCCCACCAGACCAGACCCCAGACACTTCAGAAATTATAAATTTAAAAAATTATAAAAAATTGCTTCAGCTGGGAATCGATCCTGGAACCACTTACTTAAATTCATAGCGCTTACCGTTTCGCCAGGGAGTTCTTCAAATTACAGGCATGGGAATATAACTTAAAACAGGCAGCATCGGCGTCCTTCTACTCCTACCAATTACCAAATTCATGTATTTCAAGTACGCCCAGTTTATAAGAACTTTAATACTATCAATCCACTCTGTTTGTAGTCTGTTTGTAGTCACTCTACCATCTACCGACCTGTCAGTCCAGTGTGGTTAGTATGGTCACGTCACCAATGTCCAGCCTTGGACTTCTCATATTATATTATTTCAATATATTATGAAAATTAAGCTTAGTTTATGAATAATTGTTGTCTTAACAATTATTAAATTAACAATAGTATGTCTATTTCTGTCTCATTCTTTGCCGGCTTAATCCTACACATTTTTGTATTTGTGTCTCTTACCTGTCGTTTTTTCCGTTGCATCCGGTTTGAAATCATAACAATTCTAAAGAAGTTTCACTTCAAAAATAAGCATATTTAATTGTTTTCCAGGTTCTCATGTGGTCAGCGACCTGGCCGAAAGAGGTACAGAACCTTGCGGAGGAGTTTCTCCACGACTACATCCAGATCAACATCGGTTCACTCTCCCTGTCTGCCAATCACAATATCCTGCAAATCGTTGATGTGTGTGAAGAATGGGAGAAGAACGACAAACTGATCACACTGCTGACAGAAATATCATCGGAGGAGGAAACCAAGACAATTATTTTCGCAGAGACCAAGAGAAAGGTTTGTTGACTTTATCAGACCCAGAAACCGAGTCCGAGCCTTAATTTAAGCAATTTAAATATAACTTGCTTCAATGGTGAAAAAAAACATCGTGAGAAATTCTGCATGCCTGAGAGTTTTCCGTAATGTTCTCAAAGGTGTTTGAAGTCCACCAATCCGTACTAGACCAGCGTGGTAGACTATGGCCCAAAGCCTTCTCATTCTGAGAGAAGACCGGCGCCCTATATGGGTCGGTTATGGGTTATGTATGTCTGTATTAAACGTAAGCTTATAGAAAAGTTCTATTATAGTATAAAGGACTATGTAATCGATAAAAAAGCTTGGGCTTGAATTATTGCTATAACCAGGTTGCTCAGATGGTGATAACAAAAAAAAACACCCGGCTAAGTTTGTTGTGGGCTTCTTCTTAAACCAGGACGCGTATTGAACCCTCGTAGCTTCAGTTTTAAGTTTACGAATGTGGTTATCGCCATCATCTCACTACCGTGTAATTCTTATGTACGCATCAAAAGTGCCACCTATGGGCCTACTTGAATAAAGATATTTTTGACTTTGGTTGATGATGGTGATAATGATGACCGAAAATATTGGATTCTCGATGAGATGAAGTTCTACAGGAATACATATTTTAGCTCCAGGCCCGAACTTTGAGTATTTAAATCAAAGTTCCGGCCTGGTCCAAAAATGTGTTAGTAGAAAGTATACTATGACCTCGTCATAGTCAGCCTTCCATAAATAACTTATTAAAATAAAATAAAATAGCCTTTAACTCCAAAAGGTCATTTCAAACACACTAATAAACATTTTAATTCTTTTAAATTTAATAATTAAAACATATTGATTCATTAGGTTAGGTATGGTTTTACAATAATATTAAATTAAAATTATGTACTTAAATTATTAATTAATTATGTCACGAGTTTCGGATTGCCTGTTGGCAAAGGCCTCCTATAGCTCTCGCCACTGCTTCCTGTTGACGGCCGATTGGCGCAGTTTGCAGCAACCCTGCTTTCTGTGTCCAGGGCCGTGGGTTCGATTCCCACAACTGGAAAATGTTTGTGTGATGAGAATGAAATGTGTTTCAGTGTCTGGGTGTTTATATGAATATTCTAAGTATTTATGTATATTATTCCTATAAAATTATTCATCAGTTGTCTTAGTACCCATAACACAAGCTACGCTTACTTTGGGGCTAGATGGCGGTGTGTGTATTGTCGTAGTATATTTATATTTATTTATTTATTCCTGTCGTGCGCTACTCGGCGCCAGTTAGGTCCCGCGGTCTGTTTAATGTCGTCTTCCCACCTCCTATATGGTCGGTCTCTATTTCTCTTTATTAGGTTTACTTATTTCTTATCTTTTAAGATGGTTATTAATTTTCATCATCATATCAACATGGTACCGGCCCACTACAGAACACGGGTCACTCGCAATGAGAAGGGGATAAGCCGTTGACCCGCACTGGGCCACGCTGGGCCCGGTTGGTGGACTCCACGTACCTTTGAGACATTATCGAGAACTCTCAGTTCCTCCAGTTTCCTCAAGATGTTTTCCTTCACTGTTGAAGCAAGTGATATTTTAATTAATATAAAATATACTATGACATAACACACATCGCCATCTAGCCCCAAACTGAGCGTAGCTTGTGTTATGGGTACTAAGATGACTGGTGAATATTTTTATGAAAAATATACATAAATACTTAGAATATACATATAAACAACCAGACACTGAAACGCGTTCATTCTCATCACACAAAAAGTATCCAGTAGTGGAAATCTAACCCACTGCCTTGGGCTCAGAGAGCAGGGTCGCTGCAAACTGCGCCAATCAGCCGTCAAAAGTGTTACTTAAAACGCACATAGCTTAGAAAAGTTAAAGGTGGGCGCTGGTGCTAACTCGGCCGCTCGAAAGTGAAGTCGAGCTCCTACCAAACGCGCTATCACCGTTATTTATATCGCGATATTGTTTTATCTTTATAATTTTGGTATCGTATTTTATGCGTTTGTATACGGGCCTAGTAGTCTGAGGCAAATAATCTGTTCATTTCGTGACATTTTCGCATCATCTCATTATTCGCAGGTGGATGAAATAACAAAGAGCATAAACCGTGCGGGCTGGCGCGCGCTCGCCATTCACGGCGACAAAAACCAGCAGGACCGCGACTACGTGCTGCAGCAGTTCCGCAACTCCAGAGCCGGCGTGCTCGTCGCCACCGACGTCGCGGCGCGCGGGCTCGGTAACTATACTGCACGTGTACACAACACGCACACATTACGCAGACAACACGGCCACAACACGCAGACTACTCTCTTAAAACACGCACAAAACACGCATACAACACGCACAAAACACGCACATATCACGCTCACAACTTGCTCACAACACGCTCTCAAAAACACGCACACATCACGACGGTCACAACACGCACAAAACACGGTCACAACACGCAAACAATACGTTCACAACACGCACACATCACGGTCACAACACGCACACAACACGCACACACAACACGCACACAGCACGCATAAACAAAATCACAGTCTTAAACATCTTTATCTTTCTAGAGATGGTTCATTAAAACTATTTGACGGATGTTAGACAGCAAAGTACGCGCCAAGAATATATTTATCTCACTAGTTTGCTTGCTGAAACTATTTAACAGATGTCAGACACCAATTTACGAGTTAATATTTATTATCTTAGTTGGTTCACTAAAAATAATTGACAGATCTCAGACACACCAATAAGACAGTATTTTCTATTATCTCACTAATTGGTTCGCTTAAAGTATTTAACAGAAGTCAGACACCCAGATATAATTTAAAACTCCGATACACATCCTGACTAAGGCTAAACACCAAACCTAAGTTAGTTCTGCTTGATACACACACCAACACGAATTACTTAATACACATAAAGTTATGGTTTAGATAAACGCAATAGAAAGCGATCAGCTTACTATGTTTGGTATAGGATATCTGATTCACACAATATTTTTTATGGTATCCAATAAGTTTATTAATTTTAAGTTTTTTTTAAATGAAGTAGACAGCATTTAAACTATAAAACAAAAAAAAAGGTACAAAATATTTTTCGAAAGTGTGCCCACTGTAAGTGCCCAGAAGTTTATTAATATCTTATGTTTGTGCCACCGCAATAGATTACAGTTAAGGTGGTGATGATTCCCGCCAAAATTTACATTAAATATACGTTGAAATATACGCAAACTAAAAAAAATCATATCAATAGGCAACAAAAACTCCACGTCTAGTCCAAGTTTAGTGGCCCAAAAGTTTTTGGTTGTTTACGTGATACTGGATATATCGACAGATTATTTATGCTGTTTTTAGGTTGTTTGTTTTTTTTAGAAATTGCAAACTAAATATCTCTGCCTTTAAGATTTCGGCGGATTACTAATACTAGCATAAGCAATTTCTAAAAAAAAACGTGTTCACGATTTCTAGGCGTCAAAAATGTGTAGGTACAGATCTAAAAGTAGTGCTATCACAAAGTTCTCCCTACAAAGAGATAGCATTAATTTTGGATCTCACAATTTAGTTATAAGTTTTCGGCATCCGAAATGGCACCATTGACGTTTAATTCACCAAAAAAAGGTTGTTTGCGAATATTTCAAAACAGAGAAACGATAAAAGGCATCAAACAGAAGATCAATACGAAGGCAGTTGCGAGGCTTTTTAACTGGTGGCCCTAAAAGCTAAATATCCTCGCACTGCGCACCGGGGTGTGAGGTCTAAGACGCATGTCAGGAGCGTAGCCCGGGCCTTTGATACCATTGCTAAGTGATTTGTAAACTAAAGGGTGCATTCGGCCTAAGCATAGATGCGATAAATTTGGTCTCGTTCAAAAATATCCAAACAATTACCTCAACAATGTATTTGGGTACATAATTCTCCGGCACACTGAAGTTAGCTATTAGGCTTGACTGTGTTCATTTTCAATTGTGAAAGTCTGCGGGCTCATTCCGGTGATTTAATTGTACAAAAATCTCAAATTTTAATGTTCAGTGAAACTTGGTGGTCCGATAATGAGATAACTAGATAATGCGTTATAATAAAACTTTCAATCTATTAAACACCTTGTTTCTATTGATAGTGCCGTATTCACTACAAACGTGGAAAAAGGCGTAAGAGTAAATTTTTGAACAGATTTTTATCTTGTTACTCTCAAGAAGTATAACTCTTAACTCGCAGACGTTTTTATTAAAAGACAAGGCCTCCCACGACAGAAGGGTTTGCCAATATTCGCCACTCTGGTCAGACGGGTTGGTGAATGCAGACGCTGCTGCGGGTCTCCGTTGTATCCCTTAGTCGCCTCGTACGACACCCGCGGGAAGAAAAGGGGTGGCGACAGCTGTTTTCTGATCTGCCGTCACCACCAAACTACCTTAAGTTACGGTATCTTCCGGGTACCTAATTAAATTCGCCTAAATTATAACACTGAAATTGGCGAAGTGTAGCTGAATCTTCATGAATTGAAAACTTATAAAATATTAGAATAGTGAACATAAATATTTTGTCAAGTATTCGAAACAAATCAGAAAAGAAAACATTGATATTTTTGGCGAGGTGTGTACTTGTGTAGGGCGCTGAATTATTAATATCTATCTATGTAAGGCCATTTTCTCAAAATGCAACCCCAGAATAAGCCAGTGAAGAAACTTTTCTGTGGTCTTGTGTCATGTCTCCTCTGTCTTTTCTAATAGGGTAAAAGATTCTATTGATAAATAATAATTTAATAAAATCGATATTTGGTCTACCTATTGATTAACGAAAACATTTATTTGGCTTTTTTATAAGTTTCAAAATTGTAAAATTAGGCTACTTTCTTTATTAATTTGTTACGTCACTATTCAGAGAAATGCGTATAAAAAAATATCCAGACTACCAGTCTACAGTAAATTATCAAAAAAAGAAAAAATGCGAGAACAATCGCGATACAAACCTTTATCTGAAAAACCTTAACCCTTTACGAATAAAGCTTAGATTCGCGTAATTTTAGTTAGATAACGGTATTGTCTCGCGACCTTTTATGAGTATTTTTGAATAATTTCTTAGTGTTATTGTCTGAAATATAATTTAGGTTTGTAATAAAGATTTGGTATCCAGGAACCTGAACTCTTAACAGCACAGCCTTGCTCTTATGGAGAAAATAGACAAACAGAACCTGACATGATATGACCTTAAAAATTCCACAGAAAAAGTTAAAACTTATTCCTTTGTAAAGGGAAATTTTGGGTTCCAGTATTCACTTTGAGGTGTACAACTTCAGAGGTTGTATAAGTGATTTTGTATAGGGAATTAGGCTTTTCTGTACAACACTTTAAGTTTTAGGATTGTAGATATTAATTATTGAGTGTAATACATAATGGCAATGTGAATATTGGAACGTACAAGAGGCTCACAGAAAATGACACAGCAATGGTGCCACAACGCCATTTAGAAATGTTCCTTGGCCATGGAAATAAGTACCCTATCGTAGAGATTGCCTAATCTAAATCTGGACTCCCCTAAAATATGTAAACGCATAAGTATCATACAATGTGTTATATCCAAAAAACTGAAGAGCGTTTCGCACAAAACTATACGTATTAAAATGTACGAAATTTAACAATTATTCATTGTAAAGTCAACATCTCCTGAGGATGCTCCGGTTTCGGAGCGAAACGTGCGTAGAGGGCGCATTGGGCGTGGAGTATAAGGATTTAAGAAATTATCAATTACACCATACAGATTCTCCTTGCGGAGTATAGCAAATTAAGCTTAATTTTCATGAAACGTATGAAGCTGGTTTTTTTTTATAAAAACTTAATTTATTTCTTACCTACTGCTATAAAAGTTACCCTATGTACTTTTCCAAACTATAATCTATACTTGTGCTAGTTTTCATCCATATTTTCGCATTTATAATTCACAGTAGTAAGATTCTTTGGATTGAATAAAAATTCCGATATGACTGCAATAAAAATTAAATCATTTATATGTATCGATTACTATAATATCTTTTATACCGACGCCATATACTAAGAAAGAGTTCCGAGAAGGGAGAAATTAAGAAAAATGCAAAGTATGATTTGTCGCTTTGTGAAAATGCTCTTCAAATGTTTTTCAGTTTTTGGTACTTTATTAATTCTAAAAACGTCTAAAAACTGGATCTATTGGAAAATGATTTAATGAATTAAATAATTCGCCAGTACTTTAAGTAATTACAAAATTGATGTATAAATTGAAGTATAATTAGGAAATACAACCAAATTGTGGCTATGAGTATTTTCTCTAACACATCACATATTGTGGTGGAGTCCTCAGTTTTAGATTAGACTCTTATATGTACCTATCGCTTAATGTGTTAGGATTCGTCAATTTATTACATTAAATTAAAAAGTTGTCTATTAATCAAAGAGCTAATTTACAATTGTCATCACAAAACAATAGTAATAAATTGACGTCTCCTTAGGCTATGTTCAGATGACGATATATAAACTTATTCAAAACGCGTCAAATCTTTTATTCTTCACCACATATACGTAATCCAACTACTGGATATTGGGAGGAGAGAAAGAGATGACCGCATCTCACTTATAGAAAAAAATGGCGTGACCTTGATATAATATCAGAAACGGTCGTTTTCGTTCATAATTTTTATTTTCAGTGGGTATCCGCGTTTTACCTCTATTGCCTTTTAAAGGTTGCTTTAAGTCACTTATCTAAAGCTTATATTTCAATGCTCTCATTTTAGTCGAGTCGATGATGAGCTTGGTAATAATTCTTTGTAAGTTCTTGGTAAGTTCTGGATAAATCTAGTCTTTACAGAGTCCCAATTCAGTTATTGCAATTTTGTCTCAATGGTCGATAACAACATGTACTATGTTAAAAAAAATATATAAATGAATAAACGTTTATCAATTATTAAAAGCGAAAAGAAAACTTGAACTTGAATAAGCTGCTATGACTGCCTATTGCCTATGTTAATAAACGTTTTTCATTTTGTTTTTATTTCTCTGTAGTTCCTTTTTTTTTGCCTGAAGCCGCACAATACTTTTGGGATTACTTACTAAACATGTCCAGCAGTGGACATCCATTGGTTGACATGATGATACTTTCATCATTTCTTCCTTTGTTATATATTCGTGACAAGCATATAAAACGCATCGACTACTGAGACATAATTGTAATAGCCGATTTGGACCCCTCGTCAACATATGTAATCATTCGTTACATCTGAACATAGTCTGGATAACTGGATGTGGATTCTGAGAACGCGGCAGCCGAACAAAATCCCACTTTAGGGTACAAAGTCCAGGCCAAATAATAATGAAAAATTTCCATGACTGACTCGGCACTTATTTTCGTTTTCATTACAGAGGCACATGCGTGCAGAGATATGGGCTAACTTTGCGGTGTGCTGCTGACTGCGACTCTATGATATATTATGACACGATGCGATATGATGCACATCACGAATAAATGATATGATAGTGATGACGGCTAGTGTCAGCGCACACTGTTAGAGCATGCTGCCTCTCAAAATGGAATCTCGGGTGTCTATGGTCTTGCGGATAAGGTTGTCGGGGGGACTTGGGCTGTCTGTAAAATATGCTCGAAAAAATTCTGCGGTAGATAGAATCTCGTGATTTAACTCTTTTTTTAATACCTTTTTAAGTAGTTTATTAAAAATACACTTTCCAACTTCTAGTGTTAAGCGCTAATTTTTTTTTTTAGTTAAAACTTAGTTTTAGACCTGTCCTGAATTCGCAAAAGACTACCCGCATCTAAATTTCTTTTCACTCTCCAAACCCGGAAACGGATGGCTAAACGACCAAGATTAGACAAGTTTGCAACTCACTTCTAGCAGAATGTCAGAAATCGACTTTTCATTAACAGACCTCTCTCTCTTAAAAGAACTTCCACTTTGCTTCTTGTTACTTTTACGTTTGTGGGTAGACAGTTCCATCCAGCCTATAAGCGATCCTTATCAATAGCCTTTACACATACATTATTAATTCTATTGTTTAAAAAGTAAAATATCTGGTTTCCTACACTTGTTTTCCTAACTAGGCTTGTCGTGACCTTTTGTTATTTAAATTGTCTGTGAATTTTACCAAAATTCGCCTAGAGTTATGAAGATTTATAAAATCAAACCTCGCCCGTTTAGTATTCCTTGAGATCAAGAGTAAATCTCTTTTAAGCAAGCGCTTTCCACTTGGAGCTTTTGAGCTTTACAACTGCTCTTGATTTATATTCACAAAAAATAAAATGTCCATACAGCCCACCGTAATAAGTTAATAAGGTTTCCGCAACATCATTTCCAATGTAACGCTCCATTCGTATTTTAAAGACAGCCCAATTTGATTGAATATCAAGATTTAATACACCGGCAAGACCAAACAAAAACAAATTAGCAATATTTGCTCGGTTATATGTCATGAGAGATTTGATCACGAACAAAACTAAAAAGCGCTACGCAACCTGACAGTTTGTAGAAACATTAAAAAAAAAAAAGTCCATGTAAATATGGGATTTGTGTAATGCACCCGACATGCACCGATTCTGATGATTCTCTTGGCCTACAACACTCCGGACACTGATGGGCATAATACAGTTCATTTCCAGCCAATCTACGCTATCTACGGGCTTTCGACTGTTGATAAGGTAATTTTGGTTTTGTTTTTGTGGTTTGGGAACTACACCTGGTGTTATTTTATTTTTTCATAACCATCCATTAATAAATTGGGACCAATCAATAGCATGATAACTTCATTTGTATTTGGTTAATTCATTGGCTGATCTAGTATCTTGTAATCGATTTTGGGAAATCCGTTTTATTATAGATCTACATTTCAAGGCCACTCTTATCAAAGTCCTATTTTAAAAAAAATGGCCTTGATAAGTTCCCCAAATCGTAAATTCCTAGAATAAATATAGTAGATTATTTCTAAAGTACAAAAGTCTTACATTGATTCCTAATTAATAAAAAAAATCTTAAAGGTCATCCCTAGATTTTTTTTTATAATTTTTAATGTTCGGACCATAGATTTCAAGATTATTTTGTTTGACGCTCGGCACTCTATCTGCGATGGCCCTGTTAACCATTACCAAATTAATTAAGTTAAGTTATAACCAAATTAATGGATGGTTTTATTGTAATATTATTATTTAAAGAAAAAACCCAATAAGTAAAATTGTATCATAAACCGATATACCAAATCTCTTTGAGATTTTATACGAAATTTTCAATTACACATAAATCTAATTCTCAAGCTATTAAAAAAAAATGTATACATACTAATTTGGTCATTGTTTGAATAATGTATCGTAACTTTAGTGTAAATTGTGTGCGCAATGATTTAGACGTGGAGGACGTGAAGTTTGTGATAAACTACGACTATCCGAACAACTCTGAAGACTACGTGCATCGCATCGGTCGTACGGGCCGGTCGCAGAACACCGGCACGGCGTATACGCTGTTCACGCCTAACAACTCTGCCAAGGTGAAGTATCTGCGACGAAAATATACATTTTTATAGTCCAACCATAGAATTAAGAACACACACCACAGATTAGTAGTATGTACTTAAGTGTGTCAATTTATGTATTGTTTATTCTAATTGCGATTTCCCGTCTCTCATGTATTATTGTGTACACTATCGTTAAGGTTACCTGGCAGAGATCACTTTTTGGGATAAGATCGCCTTTTGCTTTTAAATTTTTTTAAAAGTATATTTGTAATTTCTCCTTTACTACGCAATAAAGATGTTTAAATAAATAAAATAAATAAGAACGTACAGAATCCGTGCACACGACTAATATTGAAGCATCAAAAACCACTCCACTTTGTGTATCAATATACACACATACGTTTCTCGAACAGGCGATTCTTTTTTTTGTTATTTCTTGTTTTCACTTTTAATTTGTGCAATAAAGTCTATCGATCTATCTATATACGTTGGTATTGGACCTACCAACGTTAGCTTTTTGTTTTGGTCGGCAATATTTATTTATAATTTGGTCGGACTGTTCGAAAGAACTCCGATAAAATCGCCTAAGCTGTCGGCTTTATATGAATCCATTGATTTTTTTTTTCTCCAGGCGAAGGACCTGATGTCCGTGTTGCAGGAAGCCAACCAAGTCGTAAACCCTAAGCTATTGGAGTTGGCGCAATGTGGCATGGGATTCAAAGGAAAGTATGGTAAGAGACATTTTTTTACTATTTCACTGAGACCTAGCGGTGCGAAAGCGGTGATAGCCCAGTGGGTAGGAAGTGGACTTCACTTTAGGGGGGCCGAGTTCGAATCCCAGCACGCACCTCCAACTTTCCTAAGTTACGTGCGCTTTAGGTAATTCAAATATCACTTGCTTCAAAGGTTAAGGAAAACATTGTGTAATTTTAAATCTTATTTATTGCACCACCTACCTATTTTCTTTATTTTTTCCTTTTACGCCATTGGTTGTCTGGAAGAAATCGCTATGTAGCGATAAGGCCACCAAATTGTACTCTCTTGATATGTATTTATATCTCTATAACTACTTTTTTGCTTTGGTGTACAATAAGAGTGTATTCATTCATTCATTCATTCATTCATTGTGAGAAAAGCTCCATAATGTTCTCTAAGGTGTGCGGAGTCCACCAATTCGCATTGGGCCAGCGTGGTGGACTACGGCCTTAACCCCCTTCTCTTGGCAGCAGCTATTTGGGTATTTTTAATTTCTGACTTATTGATGGTCTGGGAGACTTCGGCAGCGACTGGTTACGTCACTACCGAAAAAGCGTGTAGCTTTTGGGTTCAGTTTGAATTGATGTATTTGAAGGAAAAATATGTAATATATAAATATATTACGAATGACACACATCGCCATCTAGCCCCGAAGTAACGGTAGCTTGTAATTTTTGTGAATCATCATATCAATTCTTTGCCGGCCCACTACATCGCACGGGTCTCCACACATGGTCCCACAATGAGAAAGGGTTTAGACCGTAGTCCACCATGCTGGCCCAATGCGGATTGGTGGACACCACAAACCTTAGAGAACTTAGTTTTCCTCACGATGTTTTCATTTACCGTTTATTTTATCATTTATTTTATCAAAATATCACTTGCTTCAAGCAAGTGATATTTAGATTGCTTAAAACGCATATAACTTAGAAAAGTTTGAGGTGCGTGGTGGGATTCGAACTCGACCCCCTAGATTTTTTTTTAATAATGTCCATAAATTTAACTTTTAATATACAGACAAACACCCAGACACTGTAAAACATTCATGTTCATAACACAAACATTTTCCAGTTGTGGGAATCGAACCTCGCAGCCTTCGACTCGGAAAGCAGGCTCGCTGCCCACTGCGCCAATCGACCGTCAAAATATCCCGTCAATAAACGGTTTCTTTAATATGATTGCAGGTCGCGGGCGATTCCGTGATCGCGATGACGACGGCGGTCGCGGGGGGAGGGGGCGTGGCCGCGGACGCGGGGGTAAGTCATCTGATACGCACAATCATACATGTTCAAGGTCATTTACGGACCAGTTAGACGGTTCACCTGATGGTAATTGGATAAACATTAGAAGTAAGCATAAACTTACAGTGCAATAAACTAGGTTACATAAAATTCATAATTCGTTTAAAGGAAATTGCATACAATTCTACAATAAACTACCCATTGACATCTTGGAGATGTCTCTTAAAAAGTCCAAAGTTTGTTTTAAACGTAAGCTTACAGAAAAGTCCTACATTATAAAGGACTATGTAATCGATAAAAAAGCTTGGGTGTGAATTATTGCTCTAACCAGGTTGCTCTTCTAATAATTTTAAATTACATTGTGAGATGGTGATAACAAAAAAAAACACCCGGCTAAGTTTTTTGTGGGCTTCTTCTTAGACCAGGACGCGTTTGGAACCCTCGTAGCTTTAGTTTTAAGTTTACGAATGTGGTTATCGCCATCATCTCACTACCGTGTAATTCTTATGTACGCATCAAAAGTGCCACCTGTGGGCCTACTTGAATAAAAGTATTTTTGACTTTGACTAGCTAACCGCCTGTAAACAGATCAACACTTCGCAGAGCATGTCCACCAACTAATTTAATTGCTCTAGTATATTTCACTAAAGTTCACATATTTCCAATTCCCATTGCTGGTCAAGAATTATTGGTTATTGGAACTTTCTGGTAAATAATTTAAAATCGAAGCGGTGACAGCCCATTGGGTAGGACTTCACTTGCGGGGGGACCGGGTCGAATCCTGGATATGAAGATGATGAATTAAAAATATCCTCGTTCGTTTCCAGGCAGTTCAAGATGGGACAACTCGTCCAACGGCGACAGCGGCGGCTTCGGTCAAGGCTACCGACAGGACTACAACAGTCGGCCGAACTATCGCGAAGGGGGCTTCAACAGGGACAGAGAGGGGGGAGGCAGCTTCCGAGGCCGAGGTGGCAGTAGAGGCGCCTCGCGCGGCAGTCGAGGCGGACAGGGATTCAGCCAGGGCTCATCCAGCTACGGCCAAGGCCAGGGGTACAGCCAGCCCGCCACCCCGGCGTTCACCCCCGCCCCCAGTAGCTACTACAATATGTATTCCCAACCGCCCCCACAATAAAAAGTAAACAAAATTAACTAAATAAATAAATAAATGAAACAACTCGTATGTAAGTAATTTTAACTACCCGTTTGCGGTTTAAAATGTCAAGAGTTTTTTTTTGTCTCTATTAAATATATTACGACTAAAAAGTTTTATTCTTTTACTACTTAATTTTTCAATGATTAACACGCTAAGGCCGTCTCTCAACAAGAGGTTAAAAGACGCGTTTAACTAAGTGACGCAATTTTTTTTAAATGTCAAATTTATGATATCAGTTTATGGTAAACCCTCAACTTTATGAAAAGTAATTTGTTGTTCAAAAGCTTTCCTTTATCTATCTTTGTTGCCACCCATTAATTAACAACCCAAAATGATTATGTTATTTTGCGTTGTTTTCAGACATACATATATTATATTGGATAGAAGCAGGCGTTACTTTGCGGAAATCCTTGATATATTGTGAAAATAAAGCTTTATTTGCTCTACTCCGTGAGAAGCAGGTCTTAACAATTATTCATTGTAAAGTCCACATCATCAGCGAAACGTGCGTAGAGAGTACATTGCCGAAGATATGTTTGGAGTGGAGTATAAGGATTGAAGAAATTATAAATTACACCATACAGATACTCCTGCTTTTCGCGGAGTATAGCAAGTTAAGCTTAATTTTCATAATACATATATTACAGCAAATTCGCTTAAATGTTTATTGTTTAACATGGACTTCCGCAAAGTAACGTTAACTTTAAACAGAGACAAACTATGATTATTATAAATTAGAAGTGTGTTAAACTTAACCGTTTTTGAAGATTTTATTTTTAGGACGTAACTAACATCTTTAGATAAAGTACAGAATTCAAATATACAACATTAAATATCGTAGTGCACAATACTTTACTGAAATTTTGAAAGATAAATCAACTTTATTGTTTAAAATTCAATCTTAAATAAGCTTCTTATATTTTGTTTGATAAATCTATGTATAATCTTCAGATTTATTTGTGTCACAAAAGTACAAATAATTGTTAACAATTAACAGCATTGCTAAGGAACATATCTTTAAATAAATTGTTAAAAAAAAATAAAAAAACGGTTGAATTGTATGACCAATTCAAAGATTAATTTAACATAAACTTCATTGTATAAACAGTTGTTGAAGAACCGATCCATTACGAAAATTATTAAAGATTGTAAGAATCTAATCCAATGAAAGAATTTAATCCAATGATCAACATTTCTCAGAGACCAGCATTTATGAAACATTTAAAATAAAGTTATATTTTGTAATAAGAATCTTAATTGATATGCTAAATTTATGCCCACTTGCTAATAAACTTTGTAAAGTGGTTGGTTAAGCAATGTTTTGTCTTCTTCCTTCGAATGTCAAATTATTGATGTCCGATAGAGAGAAAACATTGTATTCCTATTTAGTAGATAAACAACTTTTATTAGTAAGAAACATAAACATGCATATAATTCGTAGGGTCCAAGGTTTAACTTGGCCCCAAATAGTATTGAGAACCTCCCAACTTAAAAAAAAAAAAAAATTATAAAAAAAAAACAGGTATTCAATTACTTAAGTGTACTATCGTAGTGCGTAATTTTATTATATAGTGATAAGATAAATAGGTAGATTAATTGATTGTTTTGGGTTCTCATACATTTATTGTAATTAAAATAACAGTGGTAGAATATTTTTTTTTCAAAATAATAGAGACTGATTTCTTGAACTAATTCTTGAATTCCGGAAATAATAATGATCCTAATATAAGCAAAATTGGCACTGAGTTAAAATTGTGATGTAGCAAATAATAGTAGTAATATTAATAATAGTAGTTAGTGAATGCACACTGTTAAAATAATTCTATAAAATTCAGATCTATTAGCAAGTTCTTTATGTCTTAAATCTGCCTTTTTAATTTAATTTATCAGCAATATATGGAGGGAATTTTAAGTCACTGTCCGTCATTAAGGTCAAAAAACAAAGGAATTATTTTCTTAAATCAATGTAATATTTTTTGGTTATTAAAAGCACGGTTAAAGAATCAAGTTTAATAGAAGTTTGTTGGCATATAAAAGAAAAAAAACTTGCATGGTGCGTTGATCTACAAACGTAGTTTTTGTTAGACTTTTTATAGTCGTCTTTTAATATTTTATTACTAAGTGATACTGAAATTTGTTATCTGCTATTTTATCTTAGTGTTTATATTTGGGCAGTTACTAAACTCTTCCTGTATATAAAAATGTAAAATATTAAGGTGACTCTAGACTAGTAACATTTAAAATTCACTTATTCGCTATCTTAAAAAATTAAAATATTCTTATTATATTTTGGATTTCGATTTTGAATTCTATTTTGGCCAGAACAAAGTTCAATATACGTTTGTTTTACTGACGAATCCTTTGTGCCTTCTCCGAACAACTTGATACTGGCAAAGTGCATTTTGTTGTCACGGCAATAAAAACACACAAAACAGTATGATAATTTAGCTCTCTTACTCATTTCTTCATTATATCTTTCTACTCATTCAAGTGTAGCAGTTTCATATTCATTATTTATAAAATGTTACTTATGTGACTCATCTTAATAATTATTTAAGAATTAGAAAAAATGGAATCGTGTATTAGTATCGATGTTCAAACTTTCAATATTATATTTAACATTCCAGTTTGTTCTGGATGCTCAATCTCAATCAATCAAATATGCAGTTCACCAATTAAAACATTCGCAATATTTATTGTTTTATTTTTATCCGGTAGACAAGTTGAGTTAACAGTTTTATGTTGTTACAATTTTCTTAAGGACGCCTGTACAAAGTTTATAGCAATTGTTTCCTATATTATATACATACACAAGAACACGGAAACCATGTACTCAACTCATATTGAAGCCTCAAATCAACTCCACTTCAGAATGGTTAGTCACTTTATACCGTCCAGCAGTTGAAAGTAATTATTTAACCTCTAATGTTCGAAACGTTCGCCATAAAATGGGAAAGAAAGGGAAAACGTTTGTGAACTAGCAACATTCCTCGGATGTTAACTGAGACGAGCGCGGGGTGTTTTCACTGATTTAAGACGTAATACACTGCATACAATAATGGCTGAATGAGGATTCTATACATGCAATATATATATAAACTTCTTAACTTTAAAATATGTGGTGCCGCTTGCTCATGCCGAAAGGCAGGCGTCGGCCCCTTCATTGATGCGTCGCGATTCGAATAATTCGGAAGAAACATTATGCAATAAGTTAATAGTCTTAAGTACCCTAAGATACGTACAAAATTAATCGTTTAGCTTTTACGCTTCTCTTCCTAGGTGCTTAAATAACAACGTTCACCTTGAAATCAATTAGTTTCGCGCAATGAATGACTTATCTCTAACAGTACAGCTGTTCCCATTTTCTTATAGCTTCTTTATTTCTTTAACTATCCACTACTTCTTTAACGACTTAATTTAGGGTTAAATTTAGTTGGTTAAAGCAGTTTGACAGACAGAGTCCAGGGAAGTATTACTCCAATGCTTTTATTTGCTGCAAAGCAGCATTTTTGCGATTCTGTGTTCCGGTCTAAAGGGCGTGGTTACCGGTGTAATTAAAGGCACATATGGCTTAACATTAATTAAACGCCTTTGGTCGATGGACACAACGCGTTCCTGGCATGCCCTACGAATTTCTTCTGTGTTTATAGGCGATGCTTTTCCATTTACCATCAGGTGGGCTACCTTCTTGGTCCGTCAATCCATACTAATATTATAATCACGAAATTTTGTTTCGTTTGTTGGTTAATACTTTACCCTCCTAACTAAGCAACCGATCGACGTGTTTATTGGCATAGGGTTAGGTAAAAGGATGTAGAGTAACATAAGAAAACAAGATTGTTAAAAACTGTAATAAACGCGGACAACAGCTACTATAAAAAAAATTAGTGCTCCATGGATTCTACATTCACAGAAATAAGACATCACAGAAACTTTTGACTTTATTCCTACATGATAAATTATACAATAATTCACAGCTATGAAATATTTCAAGGTGTTATGTTCTTATAACAATGAATATTAACTTTTATAATTCAGTTTACAAGATGAAGCTGTCATTTGGTTTGAACATCACTTTTTAGTGTGCAGGCGCGTTTTGCTTCTCCGGGTCGACGTAGTCCAGCTGCTCCTCAGCATTGTGAGGCCAGAATGTGGGTTTGTTGATGGAGTCTATGGCGATGTCTGGGTGAGCGTCACGGAAGTCCTCCATGGTCATCTGATCGTATGGTAGAGTCGCCTTGACCTCCTCTATTTGTTTTTGGAATCTGAAATGTTAAACAGTATTTTAGGCAAGCAGTTGCCAGTTTACAAAGGGAGTTTAAATATTTGCAGCCTTTCCGTAGTGCAAAAACAGTGCGACAGTCGCGATGCTGTCACAGGTTGTTGCCAATCTCTTACTAGTTTAGCGTTCTGTACTATAGCAACAAAATAGCGAAGTGCCATTGGTAACCTCCCTTACTTAGCGCAAAGCCAGGTATATCAGGGCTGCAGAGGACTAGTGACTTTAGCTAGTACAAATAAATAATTAGAGCTTTTGATAGTTCTATTGGAACAAAGTAGTTAGGTGGTCATCATTAGAAAAAAATCTAGTATCTTTGTATTAATTAAGAAACAGTAAAAACTATTTTGTGATGGAGGTGAAATAGAATAAAAGAAAAGCGAAGATATTATGCAGAAATGTGCTGTATCAAGTTTCAAAAAAATTTATGTTGTTTCATTTTACATTTGCTCCCAGGTCTATGTGTCACATACACTCAAATCATTCATTCAAATTTATTGATTTGATAGTAACTCCTAAGTCAAACATCAAAACAGTTTCACAAAATCGCACACAAATAATAAGCTGTTTGTACTTTCAAGCTCAAATCCCAGTACTGTCTTAGCAAAGTCAGATTTGCCAAAGAATTAATCTATTTGTCCTTTTATTAGATTTTATCCTTCAGTTCATCTGAATAAGACCATTACAAATACTCACTTAGCTATATTAGCATTGGACTCCTGTATGAAAGCCTCAATTGATTTCTTGACGTCTCCCCACTGTGCGTCTACTTTAGATGTCAATGTATCAGCAGGGTAAGGAACTTTCAAGGCAGCATATTGCTTCTGGAAGTTATCCACCATCCCTGCAACGGGGATGGTCTGCTTGTAGACCGCCCAGTCGATCTTTGGTGGCTCAGCAGGGTTCGCCAATACCCTGAAATTTAACATATGAAAATACTGGAACATAGGACTGCAGAGCAAATGAATGAAAAAATGCTTTAAACTCTTTTTTACAATTTGTCACTTTTGAATTTGTTGATAGAGACATACATGTGATCCTGGCTACAGGCTAGATATCTATTTTTCATATTAAAAGAAGCTGCATTTCTAGGAAAAATCTGAGGCAGCTGTAACCGAATCTAAAGGCACTAAAACCTTGCAATTTCTCAGTTAACAAATAGTATGAAACGCTTCCAATACTAACATAGCAGCTTAACTCGTTAAATATATTTGTTTAATGTTCAAATATTAGTACAAACTTTGTAAATATAAGCCATAATCGATATTTTATTACTTGTTACATGCAATTAGATACAAAAATCATTATTGAAATTATGTAATAACCCATGTCAAAACTAACCTTCGGAGGTAGCCATCGGACTTGACTTTGAAAGCAGCAAGGTTGCCTTTCTGCTGCGGCGGGACCCTCTCGGCTAAAGCCGCCCAGTTAACGGAGCTCTGAGCGATCCTTTTCGACATTTTTTAGTATTTATTTCTAAGTTGAATGAAAACCTCCTTACTGACAATTCAAAGTAATCATAGACAATTTAAGACACGAAGGCCGGAGGAGTGACGGATGACAATGACCACGGAAAATAGTAAATACTTGTGAATGGAAGTGTTTATATCCTCAATGGTGTAAATTCGGTGCTGTCAGCCTAAATATAAGGATTATTCCATAAAGTAAGGAATTTAGTAAAAACATGTGTCTATTGTCCAATACCTTAGCCAATAGGATAAATTTTAAAACGTGCATCATATTTGACGGTTTATCGAGAACTTTGTTACCCGAGCGTTTGGAATCAGGAAAGCTTCGTCACTTTCCGAGAGTGAGTTCCCAACGAGCCCCACCCAATCGTGTGACTCGTTGAGATTTTTTTGCCATCGAGTCGCACTGCCTCTGGGGTAGGTAGGACTCGTTGGGAACCGTAATGAAAAAATAGTTGCAACGTGTAGCCGGTGTGACTCGATGGGAAAAAAATCCCAACGAGTCACACTTTTTTTTTGTATGGATGCTGATGATAGGTAAATAAGTCGGGCAATTCCACGAATCCTCAGCGACATTCCCTGTTTCCCTTGTTGTGTCTTTATGACTGATCTATTAAATATATATATTTTCAAGCGCTTTTCATCTTAGAATGATTATGACAATTTTTTTCTTCAAACCAATTAATTTTCTATTAATCAAAATTTAGATCTATACTATTATTATAATTTTGCTTTTATAATTATTATAAAGCTGAAGAGTTCGTTTGGATGAACGGGACCGAAGGAATTACTGGTTCGAGTCGAAAAACCATATTTTTCTTGGATAGGTGTTACAAAAGGTGTGTAAAGTTTACAAGGTTCTACACACTGTAATATTAACTACTCTACTGACTACCGTATATAGTATATACCGTAGACGTCTTTGTCCTACCTTAACAAAAAAAAATAACTGATTTTATTTAAGTTTTTATACTGATAAATAGAGTTCAGTTGAGTCCTTTGAAAGCGTCCTGATGCATATAACACAGGACCGTCTTCGCTTAGTGTTTAACTTAGTTTAAAATAAAACACAATTTACAATAATTAATAAAATACATTTATTTAAACTTTGGTATGTTTTAATAATAATCAAAATGACAATCAATTACAAATGAAAATGATAATTGCTGTTTTATTATTATTATTATTCTAATTGACTTTTTAATATCAGTCTTGGTGTAAACTAAATATCTATATATTAAAAAAATGTTACAAAATCTAAAATGTGACAAAAATGAGATTTTCTTGTTTACAATATCTCCGTAAAAATAGTGTTTACGTTGTTGTAGTAACAACGTAAACACTATTTTTACGTTGCTTTGATTATTATCAACTAAATACACGGAATGTTTTGAGGAGAGAAATCATCGATGATTTAACATGATTTCTTAGTTTTAGGTTTTTAATAAATAAAGTAGCTTAAATACCAAGGTTCCCATCTCAGTACAGAAAGGTATTTCAAATTCTTTGACTTAAAAAGTAGGATTTTGTCAATTCGTATCTCCGTAAAATATGTTTCGCAATACATTTGAATCAGTTTCATAATACGTACACAAATGGAAAACATAAAAATTATGCGGATAAAGTATATTTCAATAAAGTTTTTAGGGAATCCATTACGCCACAGCTGGTAAAACGAAGTGTTGGTCTTCAATACAATTAGAACTTTCAATCAGTAGTTTAAGAAGATTTTGTAAAACATTTACATATTTGTAAAAATAATAAATCACGTAAATCGCACGATTGTCACACGTGGCTTGTATTTATTTGATACACCATGTACAATTGTTGGATCTTCTCTCTTAGCTGTATATTTTTTTCTTTCATATGTGATTAATTCGCATATAAATAATGATCTGGGCAGCGCTGAGTTTCACATGAAAAAACAAAATTCAAATGTTTTTTATATATTTTACTGGCCTGCCAGTAAAATAAACATAAAAACATATTATGTTCGGTATCTAAATAAGAAGCTATTACGCTATTAGTAGGGATTTGGCGACAACATTACGGTAAGGTATACCGAAAAAAAAAAATCTTCTCTTTAAGATGAAAATCTGAAACTGCTAGCGAATTACACAGGTAAAATTTGGAAAATATTATGCCTACCTGCTTGCCTATTACTCTTAGGACATACTAGACCGAATATATAAATAGACTGTATAATATCATAAAATTGTAAACATATGTATCAAAGTTAAGGTAACGATTTCACATTTACATAAACGGATTCTTAGGTTCTTTTTAGTCTTTGGTGGTCCCACAATAATTCAGCTCGTTAGGCTAATTCCAAGCTGTCAACAGAGTTTCTTATGGCTTATGTTATATTAATAATTACATATTTATAAAAAATATATTTATATAAGTTATGGTATAGTATCGTACTTTTCGATTGAGTACGTAAACGTTTTTAAAAATCCGAGAATTGTTAGATTTATTTTGAGCGTTATTTTTTCTTACCGAATTAGCACCGATGTCTACCCATATTGGTGCTAATTCATTCGTATGCACGTTACTAACTAAATAAACTGGCAGATCTGAAAGTAAATCTAAACTATTTTTAACTATTTTTGTGGGGGAATTATAATATTAGCATGCCAATTCAGATTAAAGATTGCAGTCACTCGTTGAACCGATGTTATGTTACGAACATTTAAAAAAACTTATGAGTTTAGATAGGTATCTATTTTCTATATTTAATTATTTCGTATTATCGAGATTTTCATAGCATTAAATATTATAAAATAAATTACTTTGGTCATGTAGTTATAATTATCGAGTGAGAATACAACCTTATTTTTTTATATTACTTTATTCTAAAACTAATTATATTTACATTATTTAAACTAATTTTTATTTACAATAATAATTAGAAAGAAGGGGCGATATTTGAATATTATTTTAAGCTTTATTCATTTTAAATCTAAATCAGTTACAGCTTATATAGATCAATCTTCTTCCTCTATCGCGTATGTAACACTAATAATGCGTTAAAAACGCATAAAGTATTTGTGCTTGACCGCGGTATCTATGAATAATTACATGGTAAATGAGTATGTGCATGTTAATTGGTAAATTACAAACTTGTTTACAAATAAGTATTGCTCGGCCTACGCGGCTTTGTAAAACTCATTTATTTATGAAGTAAAAAAAGCACTAATTATTTGATCGGCCTGTGCTTTAGTGATTTTACAGAAAATAAGAGTAATGAGTATCAAGTTTAAAACAATAATAATTATTTGACATCCTTTTTTCTATTAGTGTTTCTACACTTTTGATTTAGGAAAAATACTAAAAACTTTTGAAAATGCTACTAGATTTTTTGGAAGTAGAAATGAACTAAATAATCGACGGAATATTATTCATATACATATATGATATATGTATAAATATACAGTTCTAAAGAGATCCAATCAAGATAATTTTTTAACAGTCGTGAGTCCCTATACCTATGTACACTTCGAGACTTTCCAGCGACAAATAATTGCAGAAAGCCTATAACTTAGTAGGCTTCTCTTTCAAATTATTTCGTTTATTGTCGACGTAATGTGGAGAATTCGAGGAATGACCGACAGTCCGGCTTCCCCAAGTTGTTCTTCGGGCGACGGGATTGTTTTTGCAAAACTTCAAAAGGTTGCCGTACGCCGCTCTATATTGTCTATTGGTAGCTGCGTATATTAAGGGGTTGATCACACTAGATGCCCAGGCTAATATTGATGCGATTATGTGCAGCCAAGGGTACGTTATACCGTCATCTGAGACGTTCATAATCATGAGTGGCAGAAAACAAGCAAGGAAACACAGGAATATCGTCAACATTAGCGTAGTAAGGCGGGAATCTTCCTCTTTCTCTTTGGCTGTTTGTCCGCTGAGTTTGCTGTGGACAAATTAAAAGTTATTAAAAAAATATTATCGCTTAAACAAGTGTTCCAGTAATTTTATAAAGTGGGTAAATAATAATTAAACTTTTGATTCTATTAAGTTGATTAGGATTTTTATAAATACGCTAACAATTATAAATTAGTTAATAGATAGTTTTAAGGAACAAATAAAATTTAATTTGATTAAAATCAAATGTTCATGACATTGAGTTGGTGGGTATTTTGATATAAATATGACTGCATTATCGATACACATCAGTCCTGTATAGGCTTGAATGATTTAAAGATATCTCCCGGTGTCTTAGTCGTTATAACAAGTATTAGGGTAATTTTTTAATTGCAGGATTATAAAACTAATTTTTTTTATAAGTTTTCCTTATAAGTTACATTTTTTTATGTCATTTTCTGTCAAAATAAACTGTCATATAAAAAAAATACTCCCCTACTTCTTCTAAGTAGTAGGGGAGTAGGTTAAATGATAGACGTCTTTCACCTTTGTACTGTGTGTAATCCTAAAACACCTTCATACTGAAGGAAAAGTTGGTTTTTGTAGGATTGCATTGCGAATTGAGATCATTTCGTATGCTGGCACTGCACATGCATTTCCACAAGACGAAGTTCTATAAACTCCCATTTCCAATGCAAGCTATTGAATTGTGGAATGCGTTCCCACTAAATACACATCAGGCAAAATCGTTTCTCACATTTAAAAATGCGGTAAAAGCATATTCTCGATCAACAAAATTGTACAAATAAGTAAATAATAATAAAAAAATATTAAATTATCAACTCTAATATATACTTAATCATATTATATACATAAATACTACAGAACATATTATATAAGAAAAGTCGTCATTAATACTTTTATACTTTTATTACTGTTAGAGTTTATAATTTTATATTTATTTATTATATTTTACTTATTTGTACAATTTTGTTTATGTATTTAGCTATTGTGGGTTTATAAGAAAAACATTTACACTACTTGTCCGTTCTCGCTATGTTGCCCTAATCCTAAGGTTGCCTGGCAGAGATAGCTACTAAGCGATAAGGCCGCCTTTTATATTCTAATTCCGTCTTTGTATTTATATATTTTGGTGGTGTTCAAATAAAGAGTTGAATAATAATAAAAATATGATAAGTTTGTTTTTTTTTGTAACCAAGTTGTGGAAACTTCATTGGTTTATGTGATAAGAAAATACGGCATTACTCAAATTGTTATGGTGCTGTTTGTTTCCCTTGAAAAGTTAATAAATGAATAAATATAATAAAGACATGCACGATATCTCACCCACATACGCACCTTCGGCCCTCCAGTTTCCGCTTGCTCTCGCGCACGCGCCAGTAGATGCAAGAGTAGGAGACGATGATGACGACGCACGGCAACGCGAACCCAAAGACGAACAAGTACTTCTTGGGGCTTCTGCCGTCCTTCGGCAGGATGGTGCACGAGAACGTGTCCGGGTCAAGCCCCAATTGGCCCCAGATGCCGAGTAGGGGTGGCACCTGCGAACAAACAAATACAGTAATTTCGTGAATATCTATATCGACTGCTAGCAAAAAACGGGGACATAATTTTGGTCCCCTGACAAGGAATATAAATAACGTGTCCACCTGCAAAGTTTTCCCTCGTTTATTAACCGACTTCAAAAAGGAGGAGGTTCTCAATTCGTTGGAATCTTTTTTTTTTAATGTATGTTACCCGATTTCTCGAAGACGCCTGAACCGATTTGAAAAATTATTTTTTTGCTATAAAGGGCATAAATTCCAGGTGGTTAAATTTAATCGAAATCGGTTGAGCTGTTATTAAAAAATCAACAATAATGTAACCCAAAGTAACAATTTTTTTTGCTTTTTAGTTCCTGGGCGTATTTTGAAGACGATTTTCTTTTTTAATTTAAAAATATTTTTTTATTACACAAATACTATTTGGATATTATTTAAAAAAAAACAGATAATCAGAAACTTCTTGGGAGGCTCAAGTCAGAAGCTGGGTGCGTCCATGGCCTTTTTTTTTTTTTTTTCAATTTATTAAATATTGGTAATGTCGCTGTACTGTACCTACAGAACGCAGGACTGTCCTGCGTTCTGTAGGTACGTCCGTGTTTATTACGGTTTATTTACAATTCTCGTGGGAACGTGTGAACGTGTCCTTTCAGCTAACTATGCCGAAAATCAAGTGCATTTTGTTGCTTAGTAAAGGAAGGACCAACCAACAAAAAAACAAACGAACGACACACTCTTTGTTTTCTATGTTTTTACTTTCTACGCCTTTGGTTGCGTGGAAGAAATCGCTATGTAGCGATAAGGCTACCAAATTGTACTCTCTTGCTCTATGTTTATATCTCTGTAACTACTTTTTTTCTTTGGTGTATACCCTTTCTTTGGTATATATGGTACACTTTTATTGAAAAGTGTATACATTCATTCACTGCTCTATGTTTATATCTCTGTAACTACTTTTTTTCTTTGGTGTACAATAAAAGTGTATACATTCATTCACACTTTTGCATTAATAATATTATTTATTTTAGTATTAGGATTGTTGACATTTTGTGTCAGAACAATAATCCTTACATTGCCCGCGGAGAGGTCCGTGTTTTTTTACAGTTTTTAAATAAAGCCTGCTTGGTAAGGACGTGGAAGAAGGACAAACAAACAAACAAACTTTCGCATTTATTATATTAGTATGATTTAATTCCGCACTGAAACCTATATAACTTCAAATTTTAAAACATTTTGAATGATGCCTAAATGATGTCTCAGTTAGAATTAATATATTTTTAAGAGTAGTTTTAAAAGCTTTTTGTGACAGAGCTTGTCTGGGGAAGTACGACCGCTATTTTTTTTCATGCCGCCAAGCAGCATTGCAGTGTTCTGGTCTAAAGGGCTTGGTTGTCGGTGTAGTTGCTGGTGTAAAAATTACACACAAACACACATGCACACACGCACGCGTACAAACAAGCGCACACCCACAAACATATCAAATGTACCTAACTAAGCACCCGCCTCAAAAATTTATATATTTCGCTTTTTTTTTCATTTTTTTTTTTGCCTTTAAATAATTTTCCCTGTAAAATTGTCAAACGTTTGTTAATAAGGGAATAGGGAAGACACTGTTTCCTGTAACCAGTGGCGTGCACAGGAATTTGAACCAGGGTAAGCATAAAGAAGTAACATGGCATAAAATGGCAAAATCCTCCTCCGTTGCCAGTTATATGAAAATTAGGGTATGCAGTGCTTTCGTGCATGTATTAAGTGCACGCCACTGCCTGTAACACAGTTTAAACTACCGCAGGAGGCAGGACTTCGCACTCATGAAATGTATACGTTTATTTTGATAAAATAATGATTTTATTATTATTATTATTATTATTAGTTACGGGCACATGAGGCTTAACACCGAGGTCTCAGGTTGATGGGCACCATTATTTTTTAATATTATTTTTGACGTGACAACGTCTTATAATTCGATGGACCAGGCTGCACGCACGAAAAAACATGACGTATGCGGCGTTACCTCGCTCTGAGGCGTTCCTTTCAAGGCTTGAAGTGTAAGCGAGAGCGCGGAACGAGCGACAAAGAGGCACAGTCGGCCTCCGCGTTCGACATCTGTCTCTCTGTCATTACTTGAGTGAGCGATGCGTCCGCGTGGACAGCTTCTATACAATAATACATTAACATGTTTTCGGCAAGGATGAATTGCAGTGAAAAGTGAATGTGGTGTCAATTATTTATAGCAACGATAATATCTATAAAACAAATAAAATTAAAATTTTCTTTTGAAAAATGCAACCATTCCATCAGTATTTTCTTACGACGTTGTCACGTTCAACTATCGTCAGTAAGCCGACTTTACAGACAACCAATTTTTTATCAATTTCAAATTAGAAACATCCCTAAATAGTATTCCAGCTACCTAACAAAACTAGAGTGCAGACTATTTTTAAAAGCTCTAATTCCCACACGGCTATTTACAAACTATCTAGCCGCAGGCGTCGGCAAATTAGTTAAATAACATAATCAAAAACATCCAGAAATAGCCGCGCGCACTTAATCTAGCGTAATATTTTAGTTACGATACTCTCTTATAATAATATCACAGAAAATTATGCTTAATTTTTTATGCTCCGCAAAACAGGAGAATCAAATCAAATTAAATTACACTTTATTGTACACCAAATACAAAGAATCAGAACAAAAAAAACACAATACAACAATTTAAACAAATGTTACAATTTAATTTGAACAATAAAATTAAAAATTAAATTACATGATTGGTTCTACTGTATGTCATGCAGCACGGGACCGTAGCCGTAATTGGCCGGCAGTTAATACGTCAGCATTGTGGCTACAATATAGCTCATCAACGTCCCGCTTCTGGGCACAGGCCTCATCTCTCATAGGAGAGCCGGTTTTAAAGCTTAGACCCACAACGCTGCTACAATGCGTTTGGTGATTATAACCGGTATCGACAGCTTTACGGGGGCTGACAACAACTAAAGGCTGGTACCGAGAATTCTTTAATAGAAAATACTCAATATCTAATAAAATTACGATCCGGGATTCGAACCCAGGGCCTCGTATCCGTAGTTGAATATTGACGCTAGACCAACGAGGCATTAAAAAAGTATATATGTGGATAATTATTAATAACACAACTAGTAATGGAAGTTCCAATGATAGCCGCCCATTCATATAAATATTTAGGGCACGCTATAATACGGATGCGCATGCGCGGTAATTCGGGACAATTAAACAAGTAACGCGCTGGGAAGTGCAATGAACCAATTCTAAAACGAGTAAGCTGTAGAGTTGATGCGCGAGCGCATGGCTCATAATCTTCAGCGGTATAATCGGCGTATTTCCGCTTTCCTATTGGCTGACATATTATAAGCGGTGATAGCATAGTGGGTAAGGCTTCGTCTTTCTTTTCGTGGAGACTAAGTTCGAGCCCCGGCACGCACCACTGACTTTTCGGAGTTATGTGCGTTTTTAATTTAAGCAATTTAAATATCAGTTGCTAGGAAAACTTCGTGAGGAAACCTGCATGTCTGAGAGTTCTCCAAAGTGAAGTCTACCAATCCGCACTGGGCCAGCCAGGTGGACTACGGCCTAAACCCTTCTCATTCTGGAAGGAGACCCGTGTCCTGGGCCCTTGGCCGGTAAATGGTTTGATGAGGATGTTAGGCTGGCAATATGGGAGTAGCTAAGCGGGTAGCTAAGCATGTGTCGAAGTGGAATATAATTAAAGCTTGTAAAAAAATCGATTTATAGATAACTATATCGATATTTTATATCGGCGTCAGAAACAAGCATGGCGGTAGTACTTCCCCGGTCGAGCTCTATCACAAAAAGCTCCACTACTACTTAAATATATTCTTTTATATATATATTTCTTGTGTGCGTGTGTATGTCACTGAACTCCTCCTAAGAGGCTGGACCGATTTGAATGAATTTTTTGGTATGCGTTTGGGTGGCACCCTGGATGGTTTAGATTCACAAATCAACCCGACAGATGGCGCTGGGGTCCACTAGTATAATATAAAGAACTACGTAATCGATAGAAAAGCTTGGGTGTGAATGCTCTAATGGAATGGCCTAAGAAGAAGCCCACGACAAACATCGCCAGGTTTTTTTTATTATCTCACATTGTTATTTAGAATTATTAGAAGGTTGCTCTTCTAATAATTCTAAATGACAATGTGAGATGGTGATAACAAAAAAAAACCCGGCGAAGTATGTCGTGGGCTTCTTCTTAGACCAGGACGCGTTAAGAGCCATCGTAGCTTTACTTTTAAGTTTACGAATATGGTTATCGCCATCATCACACTACCGTGTACTTCTTATGTAATGCACCAATCAAAAGTGTCATAATTTTTTTGACTTTTGACTTTGACTTTATATCTATTATAAATAATGCATTTTCAATCGTTATAAGTATTAGGCCCTATTGTTTTAGTCTAATAAATTTAATATGAAGTAACAATTCTATCCATAAACTAGCGAACCTCTATTAACCTAAAAAGAAACTTTAAGTATAGGAGCGATCGACGTCAGCACGGCTAGCATGGGCAGGAGACAATTATATCCCGGGGAAAGAATAGAATGTATCTCCCAGAGCTTTATCAGCTCTCAGAGTACTGGCGCACAAGTTGAAATAATATATAGGTATGTGTAATAATAAACGGGGGTAAACTTCCCGTGTTTTAGCGTGTGGACACATTAATTTTATCCCTTGTTAGGGGGATATATCCTCCGATTATAGCTAGGGCAGTCAGCTAGCCCTGCTGAGGGGCTCTCTGAAAGGTTGGCAACTCGAATGTACCTACTCACCATCAACCCAAAAGAGACGCACCAGATTAGAAGCAGCTGTATCCAGATCTTGGTCGTGGTGTAGATTTGAGAGTACATGTCGTAATACGCTATCAGCGTGTACCTGGAAACAAATAAATACATTTGTTATATTTTGAAAAGCGGTGATAGTCGAGTGTACAGAACTTCGGACTGTCCTTCGTGGGAACCGAGTTCGGACCCCGGTACGCACATCTAACTTTTCGGAGTCATGTGCGCCTTAACAATCCCTACTAATATTATAAATGTCAATGTAAGTTTGTTTGTTACGCTTTTACGCAATAACTACTTAACCGATCCTCATGAAACTGCGTACACATATTCTTGGAAATGTTAGAAGTAAAATAGGATATTTTTATCCCGACATTAAGCTCGGTTCCTTTGGGAGAGGGAATGAGTATTTGACGATTTTACACAATAACTCCGACGAATTATAACCGATCTAAATAATATTTTTTTTACTATAGAGGTTATAATGTGTTTAATTTTGCTCAAACTTTGTGAAGATCTGATGAATGTGTTTGGAGATGGAGGACAGAACTCCTCAGCGGACAGCAGCAAACCCCTCATTTAAGGCTTAGCGATACTGGAAACTTAAAATTTTTTTAGAACACTACTTAATTGAATGCCACATCAAAAAACAAAATCAAACGCAGACGAAGTCGCGGGCAACAGCTAGTTAAATGTATATGCTTCAACGGTAAAGGAAATCTGCTCAAAAGCTGCGTTTTTAACCGACGTAAAAAGGGGGTGGGAGGGGCGTCATAAATTTTACGTGTCTGTCTGTGGATGTATCATCATCATCATATCAACCCATTACCGGCCCACTACAGAGCACGGGTGTCCTTCACAATGAGAAGGGGTTAAGGCCGTGGTCCACCACGCTGGCCCAGTGCGGATCGGTGGACGCCACACCGATAAGAACACTATGGAGCACTCTTAGCCAAGCAGGTTTGCTTCACCGTTGAATCTAGTGATATTTAAAAAAAAAAAATACATAAAATAAATATACTACGACAGTGTATTGTTGTATCGCCACCTAGCCCCAAAGGAAGCGTACCTTGTGTTATGGGTACTAAGATAGCTCTTGAATATTTTTATGAATATAATACACAAAAATCCTTATAATATACAGATAAACGCCAAGACACTGAAAAACAATCATGTTCATTACATTTTCCAGTTGTGGGAGTTTGTAGGACTCAGAAAGTAGGGTCGTTGCCCTCTGCGCCAGTCGGCTGTTCTCACAGTAAAAGGAAAACTATCAAAAACCTACGTGCTTTAATTTCCCGTAAGAAATAGATAATTAATACTTGGGTGCCCTGTTTTACTCGCATCTGGTATTTTTTTTATCATGCGGGCCACGTTAGAAATTAGTTCCGTTTTATTATTTTACAACGAACTATTGGATTGGATCATAAACATAAAACTGGCTCACAGCATCATAAGGAGGGATTAGTTTTTACGTTTTTTTATTCTGGAAGGAGCCGTTACTCGTCTAACGATCTTACTGAGTAGGTAGTAAACGGGAGTTCCAGTGTTTTATTTTTAATGGGCACCTATGTTCTTCGTGTTTGTAGTGAAGTAATTTATGATGATTTAGTAGAAGCGGTGATGGCACAGTGGGCTCCTGCCCACTCACTCGACTTCACTTTCGAGGCGTGTGAAGTCTTCTACAACGCACTTGGCCAGAGTTGTAGACTACGGCCTTATCTCTCATTCCGAGAGTAGCCATGTACACTGTTTAATTAAATATAACCAAACTCATCAAGCTATCATAGCCCAGCGTGTAAGATTTCGACTTTACTATCGAGGGGCCGAGTACGCACCGCTAACTTTTCTAAGTTATGTGCGTTTTAAGCAAAGGGACTGCCGACTGGCGCAGTGGGCAGCGACCCTGCTTTCCGAGCCCAAGCCCGTGGGTTCGATTCCCACAACTGGAAAATGTTTGTGTAATAAACATGATTGTTTTTCAGTGTCTGGGTGTTTATCTGTACATTACAAGTATTTATGAATGAACGAATGAATGAATGAGTGCACTTTTATTGTACACCAATAAAAAAAGTAGTTGGAGATATACACATAGAGCAAGAGGGTGCAATTTGGTGAGTTATTTACATGTGTACTAGCGGACCCCAGCGCCATCTGTCGGGCTGATTTGTGAATCTAAACCATCCAGGGTGCCACCCAAACGCATACTAAAAAAATCATTCAAATCGGTCCAGCCGTTTAGGAGGAGTTCAGTGACATACACACGCACACAAGAAATATATATATAAAGATTATACTCATAAAAATATTCATCAGCTATCTTACCCATAACACAAGCTTCGCTCACTTTGGGGCTAAATGGCAATTATCATAGTATAGTTTTAATGATAGCGTCTTACGCTTAGTTTCCTGTAAAAGACCACTTTAAGTGACGAGGCCGCCTTTGCACCAACACATTGTTAAAAGACTGGGAACAAGAAACTTTGCTGCCCAACCACAAAAGTAATTCTGTTTTTGTGGTACAATTAGTTTTATAGTTTTTTATCCTACAGATGACGATCCTTGAATTTATGGTCAGGCGAAGGCGCGATCGAACCCTATCGGTCGGCCCTCCCAACACCCGATAACGCAGTAATAACAAACCGAATGAAACGAATCAAACCGTAAAGTGGCTGTTATCGCCCGCTTAAAAAGCACTCACCACTTTACTAACACCGCACCGTGAGAAACAAATGTTTGCCCTCGGATAAGATAAGCTAAGTTCTCCAAGCTACAGCCCCTTGATTACACATTACACAATTTGCTCAGGGAATACTGGGCTAAGCAATCTGGCTCACATTTTTTTATTCCACTACAAGTTAGCCCTTGACTTCAATCTCGCCTTGTGGTAGGCGATGATGCTGTCTAAGATGGCAGCGGGCTAACCTGTTAGGGAGTATGGTAGTCATACCCCTAATCGGTTTACGCGACATCGCACCGGAACACTAACTGGCTTAGTGGCACGTCTTTGTCAGGGTGGTAACTAGCCACGGCCAAAGCCTCCCACCAGATGAAATTGCACTACACGGCAAGGGACTCCTCCCACAATGAGGAGGGGTTAAGGCTGTAATCCACCACGTTGGCCCAGTGCGGATTGGTGGACTCCACACACCTTTAAGAACCGTATGGAGAACTTTTAGACATGCAGGTTTCGTCACGATGATTTCCTTTACTGTTGAAGCAAGTTATATCGCTTTACAATTATTATTATTTTTTTATTTATGTATTATTATTATATAACCTAACTTGCAACGATTCTTGCCACAAGGTGTGGTATATTGTGTTTGTATTATCATATTTTTCTTATTTCTTATGGATTTATTGAGTTATCAAAAATGAACCGAATTTATACTTTTTGCATCTGACAAGTGTCAGTTTACGAGTCCTTTAAACTTTACGATCCGACGAATCGGTGTCGTAACTTTAGACGGCACCTAACGTCCTAAAGTCGTCGTCACGAGTTCGTGAAACTTTTTTTTCTCTTAGGAATCACCTTAATCTAGGCTAGGCTATGCTATTGAGGCGTTTCCTACGTGAATGAAATAGTATTTATATTCAGTATTTCATTTTATATTCTATTTAAAATTCATTAATATCACTTTCACATTTTAATAAATATTTTCTTTTGTTAAATAGAATAATTGGGAGTAGAAAATTTAAGGTTAGAATAGCAGATGTCTATATAACCTTGTCATGGATAGCATAGAATGCCGCAATCGTCAGAAAATTTATTAATAACTTATTTATTACAAAAGTAATAAATGAACAAGTAAATTTAGAATTTAAAATATTGGAAATAAATAATCCTAATTGATTATGATATTTGCCACTAGCTGGCGTACGTAAGCATTACTTCCGTCAGAAAGAAATCTGAGTTACACCCTAGTCGCGCCTAAAGAAGTTTAACTTCAATAAAAATTAAACACTCAAAACCAATCATAAAAAATGTAGAGTAACATTACGCATCAAAGGATGTGTAACGATATGATATAAACAGCACGCAAATAAAACTTGAGATGAAAGTTAGTTTATGTTTAACGAGCCAGTGACACTGTTGTTACGGTTTATGGCGCACACAAATCATTATAATGGTTTAACAGTTAAAACAAGAGCGAGTGGCAAAAACTAAACTGTTAGATTGATTCGTTGATTTCGTATCACTACATGCATGAGTGCATATTTACATCTATACAAGTAGATTAATCGTTCAGCACGGCTAGTAGCAATAAAAAATTATCTTCTCCCACAGCTTTATCAACTCTCAGAGCACTGGCGGAAAGTGGAAATAAAATCCAAATAATATATGTGTAATAATATTTAGCAGGTGGGCGATGAAAAGACAAATCAATAAATATTCCCATAGTTATTGTTTTGTCTGTTCATTGACTACATAATTTTATTATATGTGTTTGTGGTGTTAATTTTAATCTTATTTGACATTTAATTAAGTGAAGATATATATTTTTTTTAATTTTGTCTTTTGAAATGAATCTTTCTCTATCCATGACCCAAATTTGCACACTATTAATTAAGTAGAATTTTATGCCCTCTCTGACTGTATTGTTTACTAACATCTTGATATTGTACAAACATTCTTGCAAATAAATTATTATTATTATTATCACTTATTGATTAACATATTTTTTTAAAATTCTTAACAATGTTTTCTATATGTTTATGTGTTGTACAATAAAAGTTTATTCATTAATTCATTCATTCAATGCTTAATTAAAAAAAATGTTTAATAAAAACATTCACCCTCCGCTTGCGGGGCATCTGCTATTATTAAAAACTAAAATTTAAATGCACAAAGGCGGTTTTTTTTTAATTTAAATGCACAAAAACGCTTTAAGCAATCTCCTCCAGTGGTTTATGTTATAACTTATTATTTTTGACATATTGCACAATCCAGTTTTCATAATAGTTACACGCAAAATAATTATGGAAAAATTATCAGTCATAACATAAACTATACATACCAATAATACATAAATAGCTCAAAAATTATACAAAGAAATATATATATACATATAAATTAACGTGTCCACCCGCCAAAGCACGGTAACCGGGTAAAGTAGTAGTAAAAAAAAAACCGGTATCATCATATAAATTACCGGCCCACTACAAGACACGGGTCCCCCCCCCCCCCCCCCCAAGATGAGAAAGGTTTAGGCCGTAGTCCACCATGCTGGCTCCATAACATTACGGAGAACTCTCAGAGATGCAGGTTTCGTCACGATGTTTTCCTTAACCGTAAAAGTTTGAGATATTTTAATTGCTTAAAACGCACATACGCAACTTAGAGAAGTAAGGAACACCGCCCCGGAAAGTGAAGCCGAAGTTGTATCACCTATCTGGCTATAACCACTTCACACTTATATTATTTGGATATTATTTCCACTTGTGCGCCCATCCTCGGAGAGTTGAGGCTAAAGTTAATGCTGTAGGAGAAGAGTAATGTTCATACTTTCCCCAAGGAGAAAATTGTCTACTGCCTTTGCAGGAGCCAGGAATAAAGAGATCCATAGAAGAACCAGAGCTATCAATATAGTTATCAACATAGTTCAACGAGTAGTGGAGCTTACGTAGCAATGGACAGGCACAAAGTTTGGAGAGCTTGGGGCCCCAAGGTGTTGGAACAGTCTGATCTGGACTCGTTTTCTGTAAAATTGTCACGGAGAGCCAAAGGTTGGGGTCCCGAGGTGTTGGAACAGTCTGATCTGGACTCGTTTTCTGTAAAAATATCACGGAGAGCCAAAGGTTGGGGTCCCGAGGTGTTGGAACAGTCTGATCTGGACTCGTTTTCTGTAAAAATATCACGGAGAGCCAAAGGTTGGGGTCCCGAGGTGTTGGAACAGTCTGATCTGTCTACTCGTTTTCTGTAACAATGTCACGCTCAAACTGAAAACTCAAATGGCTTCTCCGCCAGATGTCGTCACGAAGCTTGATGATATCACCATCGCTTAGAACATCCTCAGCGGGCGAACATGAAAGCGAAATGCACAAATAAAGCAAGGCAACTCGAGGGCCCGCGCCCTACAGATCCGTCCACAAAGAGCTCTTTGTGCCGCGGTTCCTGACCCGACCTCATCAATGGGCTCATTTTTACAGCAAATAGGGCGCGGTTTAACATTGTATGAGATAGGAAGGCTGATTCGCGGTATCACTACTAATGTTATAAATGCGAAAATGTGTTTGCTTATTCAAATACAAAATTCAAATTTCGAATTCGAATTCAAATTCAAAATTTCTCTATTAATGTAGGCCTATAACAGGCACTTATGAAGCGTTCATACATATGTTTACATAATTGTAAGGGGATGGTGATAACTTCTTTCGCTAACTTAAACCTAAAGCTACGAGGGTTCCAAACTCGCCGTGGTCTAAGAGCCCACAACAAACTTAGCCGGATAATTTTATTTATGTTATCACCATCTCACAGTAAATTAATATAAAGCTATGAAGTTAGAGCAATTCACACGCAAGCTTTTTTATCGTTTAAGTAATACTTAAAATTATAATAGGATTTTTCTGTAAGCTTACGTTTTTATGTAAACTTTGAACTTATTGAGAGACATCTCAAAGATTTCATTCGGGAATTTGTTATAAAATAATATACAATTGCCTATATTTGTTTGTTTGTGCGGTTCCTTTGCGCTCTAACTAAGCTATCAACTTGTCTTACTTTCACAAGGAAGAAAAACACGGTTAGGAAACCTGACATGTCTGAGATTTCTTTGTAATATTCTCAAAAGCCTTCGAAGTCTGCATTTGGCCAGTGTGGTTGGAGTACTGTCTAAACTCTTACGATTCTGATTATAAACAAAAAGAAAAATCTCCCTTCTTTCTGAGACAAGGCCCGAGCCCTGTAGTAGGTAATCGTTTGGGAATGATTAAGATGACGATAATACTAGCTGTTGCCCGCGACTTCGTCCGCTTTTGTTTTTGTTTTTCGAAATACATGTGCCTCATAAATGTGGTAGCACTTTATGTATTTAGGATAGCTCAGCCTGGTGTATAATCGTCAAACACTTTCGTGTTCCCCGAGAGAACTGTGCTTAATTTCGGGATAAAAAGCATCCTATATTAATTCTATATTAAGGAATATGTGTACAAAGTTTCGTGATGATCGGTTTAGTAGTTTTTGCGTGAAAGCGTAACAAACAAACTTACATTCACATTTATAATATTAAGTAGAGATAGGGATAGGGATAGGGATATGTATATATATATATACTACGGCAATATACTACAATAATACACACATCGCCATCTAGCCCCAATGCAAGCTTGGCTTGTGTTATGGGTACTAAGATGACTGATGAATATATAATGCACAGTTAAACACCCAGACACCGTAAAACATTCATGCTCATCAGACAAACATTTTCCAATTGTGGGAATCGAACCCACAGCCTTGGACTTAGAAAGCTGGTACACTGCAGATTGGAGAAGCATTACCGAAAAAAAAGAACATCGAATTTAAAACGCTATTTTTAAACTTCAAAGGCGTCACGCACGGAATTACGCTATCCTCAAATCAGTATTTATTTGATGGCGTGCAAATATTTACATGTGCTACTAGAAACTGTGAAAGCGCACACTTAACGGAGATTAACACCTATGTTGAACAAACTAATTATATAGAACCGTTGGGCGAAAAACTGTGAAAAACTACCTGGTCGATAATTAGTTCCGCTGAATGCAAAAACAGTTGTATGCTCTCCTTGCTCGGATAGGTATCTGTACTAATAATGAAGCTAAAAAGTTTTTTTTATCCATATTGCATTTCTTATCATCACCAACAGTCTACAGGAGTCCACAGCTGAACTAAACTCCTCTCCCGGGGTTTGCTTGATCACTCAGGTTCATAGGCGGCACTTTTTACACGCCTTATACTCGTATTATATTAGCTTCACCTGTATATTAGTGTACACCACACAAAGTACATAGAAAAAAAAATATTATTTATTATAAAGTATATTATGTTTAAACTTCGTAGATATATTGAGAACCAATGACGAAACACTAATTTGCTAAGATTATTCCATTTTTCAATTGGCAAAATAAGATTTTTGTTAATTTATTTAATTTTCATCTATAGTCAATAAGGATTGATGTTAATTTTAATTTCCATCCATTGTCTTTAACAAATCTGATGGTGAATGGCTAACCGATTCATTTTGCTATAAAAAAATAAGATATCACGCTTTTATAACTAAACTAAAAGGTAGAAATTACGTAGTTAAGTTTTTTATATCAAACGTGTTTTTTAGTTTTTTTGAACTATTAGTTTTTTATATAAGACGTGTTCCTTGCACGTCCTTCGAAGTGTTTGGTTCCTGCTTTCCTGGTTGGAATTATGGTTTCCTGGTTGCCGGTGAAATTACAGACACATGAGGGTTAGCACCTACGCCTCAGGTTGATGGACACAGGGTTGTAATTTGTAAGTGTTGCTTGATACAATTAAAAAAAAAACTAAATGACAACCCTAATTTGGCTAATAATATTTTTCATTTAATTAAAGCTGTTGAACTCCAAATGGGATTCAAATCAGACGCAACCAACACAAATAACTTGTAAATTATTTTACACACACGTCAATTCCTCATTCGTTAAATGAATCGAAAGCCTAATAAAAACAAACGGATCAGTAAAAACCGTGGAGTCGTAAAATTTTTAATAATTAATTCTTCATCGCGCCGAAAGACTGCTTGTTTGTGATAAATAAACTTTTAGGTTGTTAATTTTTTTTTTATGTGTTAAAGAGGTGTGAATCGAAACATACCAACATGGTAAACGGTTGGCTGCAATTTATTTCATTTACCAGCGACTTGGTGCACTCAAAATGTCTTCTCTGTTTCCGCATCCTGCTGTACACAGTACAAAGTACCTAATATAACACTGGAAAATTGGGAATTTATAATTTCTGAATTATATAGTTGTACTCTGTGGCGTGCATAAACATAGGACTAATATATATTTATCGATAAAACACGAATAAAATTAAATTTTCTAAAAATGAATTCTAGCGAGATCGATTTATCGCCCCCTTAAACCCCCTGTATGCTAAATTTCATGAAAATCGTTGGAGCCGATTCCGAGATTCCAATTAAATATATATACACAAGAATTGCTCGTTTAAAGATATAAGATAAGATAACCTTAACAATCTCAATCTTAAAACCTGAACCGCTGGACCTTACTTTGTCGGTAGGGTGGTAAAAGGCCTTGGTAAACGTCCGGGAAGTATACAACTGGTTCCCTGGACGTCTACTAAAGCGTCGTGCGACCTGCTGCCGTGGTGGGTTTTAGTTTGGGTAAACGAGCCCTACATGACCTCTGTCCTGCCCAAAAGGACAGAGGTTATAATCGACAATCAACAATCTCTGCCCGCGGCTTAGCTCTCGTTGTGCATCGCTCTTTCCCTACTAGTGGTATAAATGCAAAATTTGCAGGGAAACACAGGTCAACACTTTTGCATTTATAATTTTAATATATATAGGTATATATACATAACTAGGGATACACCAGTGCTTGTCTGCGAACAGTTCTAAGGATAGATAGAGTCAAAGAAGCTCCGCATTTACTTTAAACTATTACGTCTTGATTGGCGACGCAATTTATACACTAGATTTTCCGATCGATGTTTTGTATGGTTTTTTCTGGTTTAAAGATATGAAATTGACTAAGACAGCACGTCTTTGTCAAAAGGGTGTTCCACCCCACACCGACAAAGACGTGCAATACGATTTAAGGTTCCGGTATAAAGCATTTCCACAAAACAAAAAGACAAAGAAAAAAAAAAAGGTGGTAACAGGCCACGACCGAAGCATCCGACCTGACCAGTGAAAAATCCAAAATAATAAGTTCCCAATTGCTCTCGCCGGAGATAGAACCCTGGATCTCTCACTTATAAGACCACAGCGCCAACCACTTCCCCAGTTTGTCAATAAAGGGAACTATTTAAGTATCTGTCGGCCGAGTGGCGCAGTTGGCAGCGACCCTGCTTTCTGACTCCGTGGGTTCGATTCCCAAAAGATTTCTGATTGATTCAGTATCTGGGTGTTTATCTGCATATTATAAGTATTTATGTATATTATTCATAAAAACATTCAACAGTCATCTTAGTACCCATAACACAAGCTACGCTTACTTTGAGGCTAGATGGTGATGTGTGTATTGTCGTAGTATATTTATTTATTTATTTAAGTATCCATCGATTGCGGTATGCACTTAAAGCTTCATATTAAAAAAAAAGTATTCAATGACTCGTATGGAGTACCCAAATTATTTTAAACACCGATACCCTCAACAAGTTAACTCGCCTTTAAACCTTTATTATGATGCATCACTCCACACAATGCACTCGGAATATTTTATACAACTTATTACAATCTAACAATAGGGCGTCAAATTGAAATGCATCGTCATCGCTTAAAATACGACGCTACAACTAAAACATTCTTACTTGTATAACGGGGCGTTTTGATGGAGTTAGTTTAAATTAGAATTGTCAAAACCCGCATTTTACAACTCTATTTCTGACATAAATCAGTGTTAAATTGTAATATACAAAATAACCTTATCAAATAAATAATAGTTTAAAAAAAACTAAAAAACACGCTTTTTATAGAAAACCGAACTAAAAAATAGAAAATAAATTTTAATAAATTTAAATTAAGAATAGTGTTAAAAATTTCAATAAATATAAATTAATAATAGTGTGAGTAAAAAAAAATATTTTATTGTAAAAAAAAGCGTGGGGTGCATTCAATAGTTATAAATATTTTATTGACAGATATGAGTAGAGTGATTATTATTTTGATAATATCTTAAAAAGCACCCCACGCTTTTTTTTAAATAAAATTTTTGGCGCTGTAGTAATTGTAATTAATAGTTCGAAAAAACTAAAAAAAATCTTATTTTTTATATTGAAAATTGCAATAATCTACTCAGATTAGTGTATTGTCATCGGTCCTCGATATGACTACAAAGTTTGAATCAAATCTGATCGTTCAAAGTGGGTCAAAATCGCGCCCTAAGAAGCCGGTTACAAACATACATACAAGTGAAGGTAATAAAAACGTGTCTACTTATGTACACGCGTTAGAATTTATACTTCTTTGGCGTAACAAGATAAAAATATTTAAATTTTTTAACTTTCACCTTATTCTACGTTTGTTGAAAAAACGACACTAACAATAGAAAAATAGATATTTAACACATTGATAACAATTCTATTATGAAGCATTATCTAGTTCTATCTAGCCAAACTCTAGGATGCTAGCTAGCTCTAGGATCTTTGGTAGATTTGAATGAATGAATGAATGAATGAATACACTTTTATTGTACACCACAGAGCAAATTTACATAGTTAAAAGTGCATAGATAATTTAGTATTTTGTTAATCATTTGGGAAACACCAAAAAAGATATATTTCAAAATATATTATATATTAGTATAGTAATTTAAACTATTGTCATATTTATTGACAAGTAAAAAGTTAATCAAATAGCTTTTCGTCGAGCCAACTTATCATCATCATCAGCACTTCAACCGATTGGAGTCCACTGCTGGACATAGATCTTTTGTAGGGAGTTCCAAAATCCACGGTCCTGAGCCGCTTATTTACAGCGGCTCCCAGCGACTCGTATGATGTCGTCTGTCCACCTCGTTGGGGGCCGACCAACGCTGCGTTTACCTGTGCGGAGCACCATTCCACTTCCAGCACCTTGGAAACCCAACTGCGTCAAGCGAACTATAAAAGTATAAACTATATTAATAGTTTAAGTTCTTTCGACCTCATTAAATTTAGCATCATCCTTAATGTCACTCTGTTGAATTCTACAATAATATCTTGGAGATGTCTCTTAAAAAGTTCAAAGTTTGTATTAAACGTAAGCTTATAGAAAAGTCCTATTATAGTATAAAGGACTACGTAAACGATAAAAAAGCTTGGGTGTAAATTATTGCTCTAACCAGGTTGCTCTTCTAATAATTTAAAATGACATTGTGAGATGGTGATAACAAAAAAAAACACCCGGCTAAGTTTGTTGTGGGCTTCTTCTTAGACCAGGTCGTAGCTTTAGTTTTAAGTTTACAAATGTGGTTATCGCCATCATCTCCCGTGAAATTCTTATGTACGCATCAAAAGTGCCACCTATGGGCCTACTTGAATAAAGATATTTTTGACTTTGACTTTTACTTTTGACTTTAATTCAGCCCTTTACATTGCTCCAAAGATCCTAGAGATTTTTGGTAAATTTTTTGACCATCTAGGGCATCTAGAGCTAAAGGGACATATAAAATTTAGTTCCTAAAAAGTTTGGGAAACACAAAGAAAGTTATATTTAAAAAGCTTTGACGTATTTATCGAAAAGTAAAAGCTATTCGAAATGTTTTTCGTCGAGCGTTTTAATAAAGTCTAAACAAACAAACTCGCTGCACATTTTCAAAATATACATATTGAGATGTTTTTAAAAAAAGGCAACATAAATCAGAGTCCTTGTAAGGAATTCCCGTTCTATAATTATTGTTTTAAAAATCAACCGTTTCTTTGTTTCTTATTTTAACTGCTGCAACGTGTTATGAATATTTTGACTCTCAAGACTTTTTACAGCCCCTTCGTCATTTCTTTTTATGGCTTCCTTTAATAATTGTAGTGTGTAAAAGGCTCAGTCACTGTGCGGGCGATGCAGGGAGCTATGCTAGAAGTATTTTTACGTCATCATCATCATTTCAACCAATTGATGTCCACTGCTGGACATGGGTCTATTGTAGAAAGTTCCACAATCCACGGTCCTGGGCCGCTTGCCTCCGGCGGCTCCCAGCGACTCGCCGGATGTCATTTATCCACCTCGTCGGGGGCCAACCTACACTGCGTTTACGGGTCGCCATTCCAGCACCTTAAGACCCAAACGTCCATCGGTTCTCCGAGCTATGTGCCCTGCCCATTGCAACTTTAGGTTCGCGACTCGCTGAGCTATGTCGGTAGGTCTAGTTCTTCGACGGATCTTCTCATTCTCATTCGATCACGTAGACATACCCCTATCATAGCTTTCTCCATCGCCCGCTGAGTGACTCTGAGCCTTCTTATGAGGCCAGTGGCGTGCACTTCATACATGCACAAAAGCTCTGCAAAATTTTTGCATAACTCATAAATGCGAAGGATTTTTCTATTTTATGGCATCTTCCTTCTTTTTGCATACCCTGGTCAAAAACTCTGTGCACGCCACTGTATGAGGCCCATAGTTAGCGACCACGAGCCGTAAGTCATCACTGGCAACACGCACTGTTCGAAGTATATTTTTACGTGATCAAATCAAAAATGAGAAGATCCGTAGAAGAACTAGAGTTACCGACAACGAGTCGCGAAGCTAAAGTGGACGTTGGAGTCGTACATGTTTTTATGCATGTATGAAGATCACGCCACTATGTTTGAAAATCACAAATAAACCCGTTACTAAAGTAGTATCCTTGTTTTTGCGGAAAACACCTTACTGTAGTAGTGTACCGAATTCTGTGGTTTGCAATTTTGGTTACATGACCTCCATAGCGCAGCGGTTACCGCTGCGTTTTCAAGGTAAGGGTTCCGGTTTCAGGGACAGGGTATCTGGTAGGGGCAATTAGGGGATTAATGATTTCTGAATTTTTTCAAGTCTGGTCTTGCTTCGGCCGTGGCTAGTATCCACCCTACCGACAAAGAAGTGCAGCTAAGCGATGTAGCATTCCGGTACGATGTCGCGTAGAAACCGCATAAGAACCGTATGGTTTTAATATAGCTGCCATACTAGGTTAGCCCGCTACCATCTTAGAGTGCATCATCACTGTACCGCCAGGGTTTGAGATTGCAGATTGAAAGAACTTAAACTATTAATGCTGTTTAAGTTAATATTTCGCTTGATGAATAGACATTTGGATAACTTTTTAAATAATTTAATCTTAACCTTACTTAAAAAAATACTTAAATGTCACTTTATAGCTCAAAGTGCATAGATATGCACTTTCAGCTATAAACTGAAATAATAAAAAACTATGAATACGTTTTTTTTTAATTTATAATTTTAATATTCAAACACAAAATACCAAACCTTATGGCGAGAACCATAGACAAGTTAGGTTGTATGTGTTGCCTTGTGCAAATCGATTGGTGAAAGGTATGACTAGGTATCTTCTTTTTTTCATCCACTATAAGTTAGCCCTTGACTGAAATCTCACCTGGTGGTAAGTGCAGATGCAATCTAAGCTGGTAGCGGGCTAACCTGTTAGGGAGTATGGTATCATACGCCTGATCGTTTTCTACGCGACATGTTTTGCGTTTTCTAAATCGCTTAGCGGCATGTCTTTGTCGGTAGGGTGGTGACCTAGCCACGGCCAAAACCTCGTTCGTCGTTAGTGAAAACGAGCATTCATTAACTAATAATGTCTTCTTAATATACATGTAGAATCACAGCGAAACGGTCGCTCTTGCCCATAATTCTGACTAAATGATTGTCCGCTTTATAGCATGCAGATTTTTTTTTTCCAAATTACAAGGAACGTTGAATGCAAGCTTTGAAATCAAAGCCAGTTCAGAGGCAATAAATCGTCCTGCAATCTTGGAGTACTTGAAACTTGAAAGAGAGCTCGAGCGAATGCTGTAGCGTGACGTAAACGAATCAATATCTCAAATCGCAATACCAATATATAACCCGAGCAATAGTTTTATAGAATGTATGATATATAAAAATCGGATGCCTATGAATGAACGAATGAATGAATGAATGAATGAATGAATGAATGAATGAATTAATTAATTAATTAATGAATATATGAATTAATGAATGAGTACACTTTTATTGCACCCCATAGAAAAAAGTAGTTACAGGTCTCTGTATGTGAGTTATACACATAGAGCAAGATAAATAATTTGGCTAATGATTTGGCCGATACCTAGATTAAATACGTTTCAACAATTCATGGGTGAAGACTAAAGAGGTTAAGCGCCATCTGGAGTTACTGTCCGGTGGTGGTGGAACATCGATTCGGTGGTGCGTTACGTTTAAGGAGCTCGTAAACTGACACTTGACAGATGGAAAAATATTTTTTTTTTAAAAACACTACATCGATACAAAAAATTCTAATTTTATAAAAAAAACACTAAATACCACACCTACGCATTGCCTTGATCGTCATTAGTGAAATCAGGCATTAATACTGCCTCCGTCTGTTAAGAGATACTGTACGTATAAGATACCTTTTTTTTTAATTAAACGGGCCAAAATTGTTCATAATTTGTGGTCGATATAAGTCGAAGTAGGAATTCTAAATGACAGGACCCCATATCGAAGAGGAGGTATTAAAAATAAAAATAGAATTAAAATTATAAAAATGGCGGGAATAAAATGTTCAGATACCGACAAATGTGGCAAGAAAATTGATGAAGAAAATGTATAGTGATGAGTTAGTAATGAGTTATGTTAAACTGTTACATTACATTAGATATAAATAAGAGGTTTTTTTTTATATTATAAATGCAAAAGTAGACTTGTTTTTTTTTGTCTTTTCTTTACGCCCTAACTTAAAAACTTATCAACAAAGTTTTTGGCATAGAGTTAGTTGAAAGGACAGAGAGTAATATAGGCTACTTTTTATTCCAGGAAAACGATCTCCCAGGAACAGTTGTGTGGGCTGTGGTCTTATAAGATTTGGGAATTTATAACTTCTTGACTTTATCTGGTGAGTGCTTTAGCAGTGGCTAGTTATCCTACCGGCAAAGACATGGTACGGGTTTAGATATGTAACTGCCAGACCAGTAAAAGGTAACCAACGAAATTTTAAGGTAACAAACACTTCAGCAACATTAAAACAAAGCTAGGTAGGCCAAAACAATGACTTGAAACATGTCACATCTACTGCATCCTGTGACCTTCATTAAATTATAATAATAGAGATGGCTGTGTCTGTACATTGTAATTAATTGATTTATATAATTGACGTAATCTAAATCTGAATATGTTTTTAATTTTTTTTTAAGTTAAAATTTGCATGCCTCTAAATTACTTTTTATTAAATGGGCTAAAACGTAGTTCTGTATCAGTTTTGTAACATCTGTAATTTCAAATGTTTTTTGCATATAAATGACTATGATTATCGTATCGAGGAATTCGTTTTTCACACAAATGCACGCACATAGCACCATCACTGACGGAAAGCCAACCGTAAAGATGTCAGTTGAACAAGGCGCATGTTATCCCGGAAGGAATAAAAGATAAAAGCAATACGCATGCGCAGTGCCCCCCTTCCCCCCGCAAACGCTTGAGTATCGTGAAATAAAAATAATATGTGGGAACACTCAAGGAGTGTATAAATGTCTGCGAGTTATTTATTGCTGTTCAGACCGTTCCTCGTTTACGTCACATTGCTACTTGCTCAAATGCGCTCCACTAATATTTTTTTTTTTTTAATCTTTTTTTTAGGAATGTTATCCTTGAGGACAAGCCAGGCTTATCGTAACCTACACTGAATCTATATTATAAAGATGGAGAGTTTGTTTAGTTGTATGCACTCATCTCAGGAAATACTAGTTCGAATGGAAAAACTATATTTTTTAGTTCGATATCCCATTAATCGGGGAAGGCTTATTCATCTACACTAATATTATATAGAGGTAACAATTGTCAGTTTGTGACGTTGTAAGGGGTGATCTCTGGAGCTACTGAACCGATTTTTAAAATTATTTCACCCATAGAAAGCTACGTTACTGTCGAGTGTCATCAGCTATATTAACCTGAAAACCGAAAAAAGAATCGATATTTCGATTCTTTCGGTTTGCAAAGTAATTAGGAAAAAAAACGGTCGATCGAAATCGTCTCTTACGAACGCTGCCTTAACGATGAGAGATATATGATTGAGTTCTACAGAAAAGTTGTAGAGATTGATAATGCCTACAAAAAAGTCCGCGGCAGCATATGTACAACTGTTATATTTAAATAAAAATAAAAATAAAAAAGCCTTTTATTTCTTCATACATTTACATAGTTTCATATTTATCCTTAATTTTAAGTGAAAAAAAAATAATAATCGTTTTAATAATTAAATAAAAAAACTCCGTTATGAAGAACCCTTTTTCAAGGTCAAGGCCTCCTCCAGAACTGTTATATTTAAGTAGGTACTAAATGCGCGGACGAAGTCGCGAGTGTCCGCTAGTAGCGTATATAACGTCACGTAAGAGCGGAGTATCAATGAAAAACGTTGTAAAAACGGGAAAAATGATTCCTTTTGAGACCTTCTGTTGCGTGCGCTGTGTTAAAAAATTGCGTATAATGGAATTGTTCCCATTTAAAAGTTAAAATAAAATCTTTTTATTTTCATTTGTTTTTTTTTTTTAAACTATGTAATCTTTATATAGAAAAGAGAAAGTGTGTGGGTATGTTTCGTATAGGCTCCGAAACGGCTGGACCGATTTCAATAAAAGTTTCAGGGAATCTCCGTATTGACCTGGCGAGTAATCCTGTAAAATTTGGTGACGATCGGAGCACTCCTATTTTTGAACCGTCAAACTGTCAAATACAACTTTTATTTACTATTATGATATTCTATTGTTGGGTGTACATGGGTGTAGATAATGATCTTCACCCGCTCGAGAAGAGAATACAAGGGAATGAATACGGAGAGAAATAAATGATTTAATATATTATGAGACTTAAATAAAAAAAATAATGAAGTAAGTTTATTATTTAAATAAAATAAAGCAAAATCTAGCCCGGCGAAGCGGGCTGGGTACGCTAGTAAATTATATATTAAATATAATGTCACTCTTTTAAGGTTAACTAAGATACTATAACCATTTTTATGGTTATTAAATTTGGCCTAAGTATAATAATGATTTCAAAAAAAAACCAAAACAAATGCGAAAGAAGTCGCGGGCAACAACAAGTATTATATATATATATGTTTTCTATAGCGGACTTAATTTCAAATTTGACAACTCTTAAACTCTAAAATGGATCTTATTTATTATGTATTAAAGCTCAAATTTGCCTACAATGCTTCAGATTGGACTTTTGACAGAAGGAACGTTTGAAAAACAAATATCACTTACAGGATTTGCAACTCTAACATGGATGATATTCGGTTTATTTTACTTTGACGATACAGAGTTTGATAAGCGAAAACGTCTCCTCAATTGCGAGCGAACAAATCTTGTACTACAGTGGTTTGGTGACCAATATATTTCAAAAAAACACCATAGTAAACCTTTTTGAAGTATTATTTATTGGCGAAAACCTTTTCAAATTCTATTACAAGCCCTTGATTGCAATCTCACCTGGTGGTAAGTTATAATGCAGTCTAAGATAGTAGCGGGTTAACCTGTTAGTGACGGCCGATTGGCGCAGTGGGCAGCGACCCTGCTTCCTGAGTCCAAGGCCGTGGGTTCGATTCCCACAACTGGACAATATTTGTGTGATGAACATGAATGTTTTTCAGTGTCTGGTTGTTTATCTATATATTATAAGGATTTATGTATATTATTCATAAAAAATATTCATCAGTTATCTTAGTACCCATAACACAAGCTACGCTTACTTTGATTTGGGACTAGATGGCGATGTGTGTATGGTCGTAGTATATTTATATTTATGGTAGTCAGACCCCTAATAAGTCTCTACGCGACATCGCACCGGAACACTAAATCGCTTAGCGGCACGTCTTTGTTGGTAGGGTAACTAGCCACGGCCGAAGCCTCCCACCAGACCAGACCAGAGAAAATTCATTATTAAAAGCACGCTAAAATTGTATAAAATTTTATAAGCGTTATGTTCTTTTCCACAGTATAGTTCACTTTTCCGTACCTGTCTTGTATTGCGAATAAAGCTTTCATTAGTAGGTTAATAATATAAAAAAATAACAAAGATACATACGAGTACATACTGCTACAAAAATTTTTTTTTTGCTGTTAATTTATTCACAAAAGATTTTTTGATATTTGAAAAATAATTGAAACTAAAGAGTAATTAAATGACACCATGAGAATGAGTATCCTGTATCCATATCGTTACATCCGGTAGCTACACACATGATACACACACACACAAACTGCTTGATAAATTCTCATTAATCTGTGGTCGAAGTAATAGATAATGGCTACACTATGGATTTCCATCCTCCATTTTTTATATTTCCGCATCCTTATCTGCCCGCATCACGCCGCCAATTAGTTGCACACCTATATCCGCGGCAAACGCACGTCAATCTTCCGCTCATCCATTCAATAAAACCGCATGGTCGGCCGGCCAAAGAACCTTATACTGGACGATTAATAGTATTTAAACCTACATCAGTGCTTTAGTGTTTAGTGATAACCTGTGAAACCTTGTGAAGTGACGAGAAATCAAGAGAACTACATTACGACGAACTGTAAGTCCACGTGCAAATACTTTTCTGTCCAACCCTAGTTATCCCTTGTTCTATATCCTTTAAAGCCATAGTTTAAACATTAAAAAAGGGGAAAAGAATCCAGCAAAACCTAAAATATACAGTCCACTAAATTTACAAAGAAAATAAATACCATTTTATGGTGATGATTCCCCGAAAGTAAAAATGGCGTCACCATAAAATTTGGTCACTTCGAGCCGATTTCATAAAAAATATTTGATCACTTCCATAGAATTTCATAAATTTTAGTCATTCGATCCGAAGATCGGCCGATTCGATTTAAATTCATAATTTTAGGATTTAAATTATCGTTAATCATTACATTCTATGACTTTAAAGTTCGGAATTATTATTAGTCTATGCAACTTAAAGTACGCCATATTGTAGGTATTCACTAGTTCAGTTTGTAAGTTTAATACCGCTAAGATATTGTCTACATAATAGATTTAACGTTTTGTTTACTAAGTAAAGAAGTACTAAGTATTTTATAATTATATATCTCTTTTCCGCACCGCTTGCTTCGTATTTCTATATAGTTTTACCCCGCTACTTAGTATTAAAAACGGATGAATCGTAGGTAAAGATATCTATTTCAAACGCATCATACCTACCAAACAATGCGCTCGGCCGCAGTCGTTTTTGTCGCTCGCTGCATTCAAGGTCACGCATGACCGCTAACTTGTTAATTGTTATACCTAGTTCTTTGCCCGGTTTAGTTTTTAAAATAGCATTATAACACTTGTATTTAACCGCTCGCGTCTATAAAGGGGTTGTGTGTTTATTATTATAAGACTGCAACTACTTTATATATTTTACGCATTTCTTAACGCATTTGCAAACACATATACACCTTTTTTATTATATTTTTATTTTTATAATTCGGTTTACTCCTTCAGAATGAATAAACCAGAGCAGGTTTCTTCACCAAGTCCATATAGCAAGGAAGAATGTAAGTTACGGTTGTTGGAAGGCAAACGGGACGTTATATTTGCTCGTATGCAAAGAATGTTTGACACCGCTATTCAAGTCGAATCGGACAGCAGTAAGCTGCCTTCTTTATTGTCTCAGGCTTCAAACATAGACACTTTACGCAAAGAGTTTGAGTTAAATTTAGATTTATTCAATGAGGCGCAGTTAATGTTGAATCCAAAGGCTATGATTAATTACCAATCGTGGACTTCATTTGAAGAAATGTTTTGCTATGTCAAACAAATAATGGAGCGTCACTCTAATGTTGATAATACTAGTTCAGAGAATGACAGCGCACGTCCTATCTCTAGTTTTCCTAAATTAAAATCCCATCTTCCGCCTATAGACTTAATGGAGTTTGACGGTCAGTTAACTAAATTTCCTTTGTTCTACCAGCAGTTTAAAAACATGATACATGATAATCCTAACTTAACCAATAATGAAAAGGTATTTTATTTAGTTGGTAGGTTAAAAGGGAAAGCCGCATCTGTATGTGCAGGATTGCCAGCCACCGCAGAAAATTATCCTATTATTTGGGAGGCGTTAATACAAAAATACGACGATCCGCGTTCGTTAGCCTGCGCTTATTTAAACCAATTATTGCAATTTAAACCGCTTGCTAGTACTAATGCTAATTCATTAGATAGCTTTATAAATACATTTAATTCTTCAGTAGAAGCTCTCAAACAATTAAAAATCGATCTTACTGATTTTATATTCTTTCACTTAGCCACGCTTAAATTAGATGCTGATACAGTTAAAATGTTTGAGATAATAAATCGCAAAAAACAAATTCCTACCTATAGGAGTCTTATAGAATTTGTGAAGGAACAGAATAAAGTAATGTCGCGCTCTCTTAATAAAGGATTAGAATTACCTCAAAATAGATATAAGGGGAATTCGATTCCGAAGCCTTCTACCAAAAGTTTTGTAAGTACAAAAACTGTAAATACTTTAAATAGTGCAGCTTGCAGTTTGTGTAAAATTGGTCAACACACACATCTTTATTCTTGCCCTGCATTTATGAAGTTGTCTCCGCATGAGCGGCATTTACATGTAAAAAATAATAACTTTTGTAACCGATGTTTATCGACTCATCATAAAACTTTAAACTGCTCTTCTCAGCGAAACTGTAAAAGGTGCTCATCGGTATCACATCATACTGAATTGCATTTTGAACGCAATAATTACAACGCTAAAGATTTATTACCTAAAACGTCCAAATCTAACATAGGTAAACCGCCCTCATCTCCTAACGCAATTAATTCGCCTCGCGTGTCATCAGTTATTACTGAGGCACCTTCGACAAGCTCCTCTAGTGAAAATACACTAAATAAAAATAATTTTATGTCTCAGACCACAAATACCACTTTGGTATGTAACGTATCATATGATTGTTTAGAACGCGTCACAACAACCACTTTGTTAGGTACTGCGAAAATAAGAGTGTATGACAAAAATAATTGTGCACATCTTATAAGATGCCTAGTGGATCCCGCATCGCAAAGAGATTACGTTTCAATTAGTTGCTGTGAAAAATATTCGCTACCTATTAGCTTTCAGAGTCGTTTTTCTGAAGTTCAAGGCATCGGCGGAGTATCGCAAAAAATAATTGGTGTTTCAGAATTTACGTTTAAATCTCGTTTTAATGACGCGAATGAATACTCAATACGCCCTCTTGTAGTTGAGCGAATCACTTCTCAACTGCCTGACTCTCATGTAGACATCACAGCCATTGATGGTCTTATTAAAAATTTACCTCTGGCTGATGATGATTTCGCAGAACCTGGTCCAATTGATATATTACTAGGGGTAAATGTGTATCGCAAAATAGCAATGGCTGATAAAATAAATGGTTATGAAAATATGCCTTCCGCATTTGAAACCTCTTTGGGTTATATAATTATGGGCGATGCACCTATTTTATCTAAACCTAATAATTCCCGCGCTTTGTGTTTTTTCACGAGTGAACCTTTAGATAAAATGTTAGAGAGATTTTGGACAATAGAAGAGCCTCCTTCCCGCAAATTCTTAAGTCCTGATGAACAAAGGTGTGAGGACATATATACGGCTTCCACTGTACGCCAACAGGACGGAGCATATTCGGTAGATCTTCCCTTTAAAGAAGATCCTAATTTATTAGGTGATTCGTATTTTACCGCAAAGAAGCGTTTTCTCAATCTGGAAAAACGATTCATTAGAGATCCCGAACTTCATATTAGATATAATGAAGTTATTAAGGATTACCTTGATAAGGGTATCCTCAAACGCTTACCACCTGATGAACCTGCTTCACCAGGTTATATCTTAGCGCATCATCCAGTGATACGCGAAGACAAGAGTACCAAGGTACGAATCGTACTAGATGGTTCTTGTCCCACTGATTATTCTCTTCTTAAAATAGAAGAACCCTCCGCAAATAGGAAATTATCTTTAAATGATATTTTGTATACTGGTTGCAATTTGCAAGCAGACATATTTAACATTCTTTTGAATGTCCGCATTTTCCGCATCGCATTTTTTGCTGACGTCCGACAAATGTATTTGTCTATATATGTCAATTCTCCGCACCGCAAATATCAACGCATTATTTATCGATCTTCACCAAAGGACCCACTTGAAATGTATGAATTTACTCGAGTGACCTTTGGTCTCCGCTCATCGCCCTTTTTGGCATTACGCACACTGCGCCAGCTGGCTAGTGACGAGCGCCAGCAATGGCCTCTCGCTGCATCAGTGGTTGAGAGAGACGTCTACATGGACGACCTAGCTTCTTCCGCCTCATCTCTAAATGAAGCGGTAAAGATAGCTAAAGAGTTGATACAACTGTTTAAGGCTGGTGGATTTGACTTAGTGAAATGGACCAGCAATTCGACTGAATTGCTCGGACACATTCCTTCATTTCACCGCCAATCTGAGTCGATCTCTCTTGACACTGATGACTCTTTTAAGATTCTTGGTCTTCATTGGCTTCCCGCATCTGATGAATTTATTTTTAGAGTTTCGCAACCGCAAAGTGATTGTACCAAAAGAGCTATACTTTCAGCTACCGCGCGTCTTTATGACGTTCTAGGTCTTGTTGGTCCAGTCATTTTATTCGCTAAATTACTCATAAAGGAGTTATGGCTTCTAAAAATAGGATGGGACGAGTGTCCCCCTCAACACATATGTGAAAGATGGCAAAATTATATAATTGAACTGCCTATTATTCAGAATCTTAAGTATCCTCGTCATGTTGGAATAGAAGACACTTCTGAAATTTATCTTCTCGCATTCTCTGACGCTAGTGAGCAAGCATTTGGCTCTGTTTTATACTTATACGTTAAAAACAGAAATCAAAGGCCTATAATTACACTTATTTGCTCTAAATCCCGCGTAGCACCGGTAAAACCAACGGTCACGCTAGCTAGGTTAGAGTTAAATGGAATAGTATTGCTTGCTCGACTTGTAAATTCAGTATATAATATATTGTCAACCCGCATCAAAATAAAGGAAGTACTCGCGTTTTCTGATTCAGAAGTCGCCCTTTGTTGGGCACTCTCTTCGCCACACAGGTTTAATACATATGTGGCTAACCGCATCTCTCAAATTCATACGCTATTGACATCAATTAAGGTGAACTTTTATCACATACCTGGTGTTCAAAACCCCGCGGACTGTGTGTCTCGTGGCCTTATGCCCACACAGTTTTCAAAACACGACCTTTGGTTTAAGGGTCCCCCATGGTTGTCTTTATCTTCAGAAGAGTGGCCCATAATAAAGTTTTCCTCTCATCAGGTTTCTTCATTACCTGAGGAGAAAACTACAACGCACTTAATAATATCGCACGATGAATATACAATTATAAAGCTTGGATCTAAATGTTCTTCTTGGACTAAATTTCTTCACGCCACGATTTATGTACTCAGATTCATGAAAAAACTTCCGCGCAGAGATATTATTACAGCTGAAGATATCAATGCAGCTGAATTACTGATAATTCGCACAATACAACGCTCAGTCTTTCAGACTGATATTGACAACATTAAAAATAATAAACCATGTTCGTCAAAATTACGAAAATTATTTCCTTTTGTTTCTGAGGACATTCTTCGGGTGGGTGGACGTCTTGCTTACTCGTCGTTAGATTACTCGCATAAACACCCAATTTTATTACCCAAGAAGGGACACATAATAGATCTGTTAATTGATCACTATCATCGTAATCATTCACACGCTGGCCCTCAATTGCTTCTGTCTATATTGAGACAAAAATATTGGATATTATCCGCTCGTTGTGTGGTACGTCAACGCATACATAAGTGCAATGCATGTTTTAGGCATAATCCTAAGCCTACATTTCCACTTATGTCTGACCTTCCTAAGTGTAGGATAGAGAAAAGTAAGGCATTCCTACACACAGGTGTAGATTACGCTGGACCTCTCTATATCACATTGACTAGGAAACGCGGCATACGTAGTCAGAAGGCATATATATGCCTATTTGTTTGTTTGGTTACAAAGGCGGTTCATATAGAGCTAGCCTCTGATCTGAGTTCCTCCGCCTTCTTAAATTGTTTTAAAAGATTCCAGGCCAGGAGAGGAAATTGCGAAGTCCTGTATTCAGACCAAGGGACCAATTTCGTTTCATCCAAGGCTTATTTGAATGAGTTACATACCTTTTTAAAGTCAGAAGATTATTATAAGGACTTTAGTTCCGAATTAGCTAAATATCGTATAGATTGGAAACTTAATGCACCAACTGCAAGCCATTTTGGAGGAGTCTGGGAGAGTAATATTAAAAGTGTTAAAACTCTACTTTTTCGCGTAATCGGCAAACAAATTCTGACATACGAGGAAATGCTTACTGTACTTAATGAAATTGAGGCTGTACTTAACAGTCGACCTCTGTATGTTTTAAGTTCAGATCCCTCTGAACCCTCCGCGCTAACGCCTTCGCATTATCTTTCAACCGTACCTTTGGAATTCATTCCAGCTCCAGACGTAACTGGAGAACGCGCTGGTCTTTTGTCTAGATTTTCTTTATTGGATTCTCTGGTTCAGTCATTCTGGAAGAGATTCAGAACGGAATATCTGCACAATTTGCAAGTGCGTCAAAAGTGGAACACTCCCACGAATCCGCTTTCAATAGGGACTGTTGTGATAGTTATTGTACAAAACGCGCCGCCCTTACAGTGGCCACTTGGGGTCATTACTAAGGTGCTACCTGGCAAAGATGGAGTTGTCCGCGTAGTTCAAATAAAAACTAAGAACGGGACTTATATCCGGCCTATCGTTAAGTTATGTCCGCTGCCAACTCAATAATTTTTATCACTAGTTCTCATTTAATCTTATTATGTTTTAGTTAATTTATTTTATTTTTCTTTATGCATTACTCTTGTATAGTATACTTACAATATTAGGTCGTATTATAAGTTGCAATTATGTTTATATCCATTTTATGAAGGGTTCCTTCATGTCCGGGGGATGCTTGATAAATTCTCATTAATCTGTGGTCGAAGTAATAGATAATGGCTACACTATGGATTTCCATCCTCCATTTTTTATATTTCCGCATCCTTATCTGCCCGCATCACGCCGCCAATTAGTTGCACACCTATATCCGCGGCAAACGCACGTCAATCTTCCGCTCATCCATTCAATAAAACCGCATGGTCGGCCGGCCAAAGAACCTTATACTGGACGATTAATAGTATTTAAACCTACATCAGTGCTTTAGTGTTTAGTGATAACCTGTGAAACCTTGTGAAGTGACGAGAAATCAAGAGAACTACATTACGACGAACTGTAAGTCCACGTGCAAATACTTTTCTGTCCAACCCTAGTTATCCCTTGTTCTATATCCTTTAAAGCCATAGTTTAAACATTAAAAAAGGGGAAAAGAATCCAGCAAAACCTAAAATATACAGTCCACTAAATTTACAAAGAAAATAAATACCATTTTATGGTGATGATTCCCCGAAAGTAAAAATGGCGTCACCACAAACACTCACACAATATGGTTGAACTTATACAACCCCTTGTTTTTGTGTCGTGGGTTACATCGAAGATCGCATAGGAAGCGCTCAGAACAATAGAGACACTAAACGTCAGACAGCGTATAACATCTGTGCATTGACTGCCAGCCTAATTGGTATTGATTTTGCAAAGGCTGTCTTTAGATGAATAAAGCCTAAAACATATAAAACAGCATATATACAGCCCATATATAAAACGTAAGCTTATAGAAAAATCCTATTATAATATTAAGGATTACATGTATGATAAAAAAAGCTTGGATATGAATTTTGTTAAATTTTAATATATTTATTTATACTCGTATTTTTATCAACAAAAACGTATTTTAAATAAATCGGAATTACAGTCGCGGGGCAGCCGCGCATCGTTTGCGTATCTTTAAAGATCTTATCTTTTATTAAAAAAAAAATAATCAGCGGCGTATGCTCCCACTGGTGCATGCAGCACAATGCTGAGCTGGCATCTTTTTTCTAGGTCGTGCCACACATAGCATACGTGTCGTTAATATTGAGTGACGGCCCATTGGCGCAGTTTGCAGTGACCCTGCTTTCTGAGTCAAAGGCCGTGGGTTCGATTCCCACGACTGGAAAATGTTTGAGTGATGAACATGAAAGTTTTTCAGTGTCGTATCGTGTCGTATCATTATATGTATATTATGAATATTATTTATATATATGTATATTATTTATAAAAATCTTCATCAGTCATCGTAGTACCCATAACACAAGCTACGCTTACTTTGGGGCTAGATGGCGATGTGTGTATTGTCGTAGTATATTTATTGTTGTGTAGCGCAATGTAAAAAATATTTTTTTCTTTCTTTTTTCATCTTGGAATTAAGAATGAAACACTTAAGCAAGATTTGCGAGCTGCAAAGAACAAAAAAGGCATGGAGAGGTAAATTGCTCACCGATTGATAGTGATGGCGACCATCGACAGCAGAGAGACCGCTTCGTTGCCGTAGAACACGAAGGCGAACATCTGGCAGAGCCGCGGTCCCAGCACCCACTGTTGTTGGATGTACCTGTGCAGATATAACATTATTATTAAGATGCTTTGGCATTATAAGGGGTTTGCCTTAAAATTAAGAGTGAAAAACTTCTTGGCAAGCGCGCTCCGCTTTAGTCTGCATCACCACTTACCATCAGGTGTGATTGCAATATAGCGTTCGTCTATATACATAAAAAAAAAGTGCAGGAGTTTTACAAACCTCCCTTACAAAAGAACAAGTCACATATCTCTCAATTATTAACAGTGAATTGTAAGAGGGAGTTGAACATAACAGGTGACTGTGGTAGGTAATGTTGATTGCGAAAGTTTGTCTGTCTGTTTGTTTCTTATCTATGTTTGTCTCAACCTTCGCGAATCTCTACGTCATGGACGTACAACGGTGAATACTTACGATGACGAAGGAGAGTTTTATGTTTCAACACTCGCGAAACACGATATGACACTATGTCTTAGAAATTTATATATCTATTTAATTTTGAGAATGTATGCGCCCAACTGGTCGTTTATGCGTTAGAGCAGGGGTCCCCAACCTTTTTTTACTTTTTTTTTGCGTGACTGACGCACTTCCAAATTAAGGAATTCGTCCGCGCCGGCGCTTTCACCTAGCTAGTTTAAATAGCTAGATGCTTTTGTTACTTAGGCAAATAAGAGGAACAAAAAAAAGGACATCTTCATTAACAAACCTGTAAAACCATAATAACTAATAAATTTTACTAAATTTAGAATTATTTTTCAAAGTTTGGGACAAACCGTGACACCGATGCACAAAAAATAACAAAAAATACTTTTCTTGATTTTTTTAAGAAACGCCTTTGTACTTTCAATGACGTCCAGGTTGGGAAGCCTTGCGTTGTACTTTATAATTACATTTATCTTAAATCTTGCATTACAAATGTAACATTACGCATTGTGCTACGCTGAATACATAAATTGAAAATTGAAAATGAAGTTTTACGCGTACAAAGTCGCGGCAAACTGTTTGTACACCAACAAAACACCGTTGTAATTTGACGCCGGCCATAATTCAACAGCTGTCGTCAGCCGTCAGTGAAAGAATATCGCGAACGTGTCAGTATTCGCATAAAACCGACTCCATATTTGTAGACTAAATTAATACGAGAGGAACATATTAAATCAATGAAATTAATAAACACATTATACGTTGCTAAGAACCCCATACACGGAACGATCTGTCACAACCATAGAGTAGAAAACATACAGTTACCCAGAACGATTTCGGCCACGGTCAATAAATATAAATAAATAAATAAATAAATAAATAAATAAATAAATAAATACAAATATACTACGACAATACACACAAGGCCATCTAGCCTCAAAGTAAGCGTAGCTTGTGTTATGGGTACCAAGATGACTGATGAATATTTTATGAGTAATATACATAAATACTTAATTTACAGATAAACACCCGGACACTGAAAAACATTCATGTTCATCACACAAACATGTTCCGGATGGGGGAATCGCACCCACGGCCATGGACTCAGAAAGCAGGGGCGCTGCCTACTGCGCTAGTGGGCCGTCAAGTCCAGATTAATATCCATAGATGATCCAGAGAGATTTCCCAACTACGCGGGAGATATTATAGTGCAAGAGTATGTGCGCAAATACAGGTGCACCCTCTATTCCCTCAATCTCATAGTCCGATGGGACGGCAGATGCAAAACGACTGACGGCTTAACGTGCTCTCCAAGGCACGGGGGTGAATCACCGCCAATTTCCAAACTCTGTTCCTTGACTGAGAATTTCTAAAAAAATAAAAACTACAAGAAAGATACAGATACACGTAGGCCAACTAATAATAATATGCATTTTCTTTTTTGTATGTTCATACAATTATTTAATGTACCGATAAATCCGATAAAATCCGCCAGCATAATGGACAAAAAAAACGGTATGAGCATAACTTATGAAATATACTCTTTAGTCGCAACAGGCATCGCTCGTGTACGGGTCGCTTTATATCTAACCACTAAAGCGCACTCCATGGATAAATCCCGAAGTTTTATAACGGAGTAATATTCGTCATGCCGACTCTACGCAATATGTATTTTGTGATTAAGTTCATGACCTAATGATAAATTTGCAAGTGTTACAGTAATTTTATAAAGTGGGTAAATAATTAAACTTTTGATACCGTCCGTCAACTACTACAATAAAAGAAAAATCATTGTTTCTTCTGGCGCCATCTAGTTAGGTAACATGGAGACAGTGGCGTGCACTTCATATATGCACAAAAGCGCTGCCTACCACAATATTCTATGCCATTTTACTGCTTTATGCTTACCCTGGTCCAAATTCCTTTGCACACCACTGCATGGACCCCGCTGTACTGGACCGGTATATACACCACGACAGAAAAGTAATCCTGTGAACATCCCACGCGACCCAAGGCTGGCACCAAAGACTATTTAAAAGGACTGAAAACGAAAGTCCAGGTAGCAGAGTCTGTCTGTGAGGAAAGCCCGGGCAAGGAGCTGAGATCTGTACCCCCCGATTGATCGAGGCCAAACGGAGAATGTGTGGAGCGGTATTGTGTTGATGTTTTATTATTATTATTATTATTATTATATATTTATTTCACTACATATACCAACGTTACAACTGTAGTATTATAATAACTTAAAATTATAGTTTATAGTCCGAGTATAGTTATCACTGACAGAAGTCATCGATTGCGGAGCATATTCTACAAGGGGGCACCCAGCACTGGATAGAGCTACATGACCCTAAAGTTCTCTCCACCGACAGTCATTATATTCCAGACATAGTAGATTCAAGACTAGTTCGTGAAGCGATTAAAATTTTAAACCACAAAAACTTCAATCGTGAGGATGATTTTAAATAAGCAAGTGTGTGGAATCCAGTGGTAGAATTATGCAAACCAAGAAATCATCATACAGCTTCTAAATTTAAAAGTGACGTTGTCAGTGTAGTGTGTCGAACAGTTCGTGAAATACCGACAAAAAGAACACGACGGCGGGTAGTCAGATTATGCCCGTGACATCCAACTTGACATCTCGTACCTACGCAGTCCCGTCGTGACCACGATCCGTGCAACTGGTTCGGAATATCGACAAATATAAAAATATTATCGTGGTATGTACCCGTTGAACTATACTTAAGAGATGTTGATTAACCACTAAAATCTTAGTTTTAAATCTTTAGGTAAACACAGCATTGAAATTAGTCCGGTTAGAAATAATTAAATTAAAAGTAAAAGAAGTAAGAATCAAATGTTGATCATGATTACCTGCTTGCTGTGAGTGGTAGGTTGATGCTGCAGAACAGAAGGTCTGACACGCAGAGCGACAGCACGAACATGGTGGTCACGTGGCCGCGTAGTTTTGGATGCATGAGCAGAGCCACTGTCGTTATGAAGTTGCCTGGAATGAGTCGATAATCAATTTATGTTAAAATAAAAATTAAATTTAAAATGTAACTTTCCATCGTCATTTTTGGGTAATGATGATGAAGAAGAAAAAGATTTCATTACTGGTTGATAATTGCCCAGCGTATCCAAAAGCTACTAAATTATAATCTATAACACTTGTGATAAACGACTAAGACACCGGGAGGTATCTTTGCATCGTTCGAGTCCATGTAGAACTGGAGTATATCTATAATGCAGTCGTATTTATATCAAAATACCCACAATTTCTATTTCATGAACATGGGTTATTACTCAAGTGTTTAATTATTTACCCACTTTATAAAATTACTGTAACATTTGTTTTCCTTCCGCCGAATACAAAATCAAATTCAAATTCAAATTTCAAATTCAAAATTTCTTTATTCATGTAGGCCTATCACATGCACTTATGAAGCGTTCATACATATATGTTTACATAATTGTAAGGGGACGGTGATAACTTCGCACGCCAACTTAAAACTAAAGCTACGAGGGTTCCAAACAATCCAATAGATCAAGGAATAATACGATCACTCCAAACAAACTTTAGACAGAACCTTGTGCTTAAAATTATCAATAAACAATTGATGCTAATGAAAACAATTCTTCTACAAAAATTAGGGTACTAGATGCAGTTCTGATGGCTAATGATGCCTGGAATTTTACAAACCATTCACAACTGTTTCAAACATGCAGGATTCATTGAAAACCAAGACTGTTTAAACTACTTTGTATGACGTGTTTGTAGATTCCCTTTGATCTCATTATAAACGGATTCCACTGTATATAATAATAATCAAGAATGGGGACAAAGTTGCGAACATCCGCATTAACAAATAAAACAAACAAAAACACTTTTAAAGGTGTATCTAGAATATAATATTCTTAAAACACATGGTCTAACCGGGACCCTAAGAAGCAGAGGTTTTCTTATGTTGCAAAATAAGTTGTCTTTTTATTTACTTATTTTGTTAAGATTGACTCAAAAATAAACAATACAACTCCATTCGTTCTATGTTCGATTTCTTTTTTTTAATTTGTCATAAAAGTATGATGATGCATAAAGGTACATAATATATTTTTACCAAAATAAGATGAACTAAATGAACAAAAAAGTTTTAACAACAAAAACACCAATACTACTCCATGCTTCCTATATTCGGTTGTCAAACATGTTACATACAAAATTTCAATATCATAAAAATATCTACACGATTTCTCAATTATACCTACAAGTCGATTTTCAAAAATCACCAAGCAGGTGAGGGTAAGTCGTATCGTGTCGTCTGCAATTCTGTAGGTATGGTGTAAATAATTGCAATTTATAACAATTCTAATCTACTTATTTTTTCCTTAGATAGGCATGTAACAAATTACTTATCCGGTGAGATCATGATCATAGCAAACAATTACAAACATTAAGTCATCAAATAAAATAGTGATTTGTTTGCATTATTCGTTGAAATAACATACAACAGCATTGTGTCCCTTCCTACGCTTTTATAACCTCGTTTTACTTATTTAGATATTCTAATGAGATACAGAGACAAGTTTTTTTTGTTTGTTGTTTGTACCGTTTAGGCTCCAAAAGTACTAGACCGAGTTCAACTATTTCTTCGCTTAAAGAAAGCTTTCTTTCTACTACTATCAGAAAGTAACATAGGCTATAATTTATTTTCAAAAACATTTAATTTAGAAGTTGTCGCGAGTTTATGAACTACACCTAAATAAACACAACTTTTGTTCTCAAAAAGAGTTGTTTTTTGAGAACAAAAGTAGTTTAGACCTTTCGGGTATTTTTGCGATAGTTTGTATAGATGGATGGATGTTTGCTACTTTTTCACGCAAAAACTACAGAACCAATTTGACTGAAATTTTTAACGGTCGTAGACTGTACCATGGATTAACACACAGCTACTTTTCATTTCGGAAAAATGTACGGTTCCAGCGGGATTTATGGACAACGAAGCCGTGGGCAACAGCTACTAAAGTATTGGATTGCGGAATTCCATTATATCCAATGAACTCTCTAAAGTCGACATCACCTGATGATGCTCCGGACTCCGAGAGACACATACGTACTGCGGATGATCTGTTTGGTGTTGGAAAAGAGCAATCTGCTGAGTTTCTTGCCGGCTCTTCTAAGTGGAATCTGCCTTCCTAACCGGTGGTCGAGTCACAAAAACAGACTGACTTGACGTTTTAAAAGTGCTTATAAACTAGGCCTACTTGAAATAAATTAATTTTTAGTTTTGAATTTAAAGATGGAAGAAATTATAACCGTACAGAGAGAGACCTGCTTTTCGTGGAGTTTGGAAAACTAAGTAGTTTCAAAATACACCTTCCCGTAACATATACAGTTTGGCCAAGTAATAACTAACGCATGTCAATAAAAAATAATCAGCTGATCGATCTTGTTTGCGCACAGTGTAGCACGGGCTCATTAGAGGGCGGCCGCTTCGCTAAACTGATAAAATGACAGCATGATTGATATAACCCATACACCCTGAACTACCCCCGAATGTTTATGTTGCCTCGATATTGCCGGCCGGCATAATTGGTGTTTTGTCGTTTGTCGATGTTTTTAGTAATTTTGAAACATATCTACAGTTAATTGAAAGATTGTTTGAATAATAGGACGAATAATAATCAAAGTCAAAGTCAAATATTTCTTTATTCAAATAGGCACATATATATGGCACTTTTGATGCGTACATTACATAAAATATGACATAGAAGTGAGTTGATGGCGATAACGAAGTTCGTCAACTTAAAACTAAAGCTACGAGGGTTCCATACGCGCCTTGGTCTAAGAAAAAGCCCGCAACAAACTTAGCCGGTTGTATTTTTTGTTATCACCATCTCACATGGTTATTTAAAACTATTAAAGAAGCAACCTGGTTAGAGCAATAATTGCCACCCAAGCATTTTTATCGTTGACGTAGTCCTTAATACTATAATAAGACTTTTCTATAAGCTTAGCTCTAAACAAACTTTGAACTTTTATTTTCATTTTCGCTTAAATTTAGATATATTCATATAATTTTCAAATATGTATTGGCTAAAAACTGTCTTTATCTTAACATCTTTTAATTAATCTTTCAGAATATGTAATATACTAATGTAGACTGTAGTATACTATAGATTATTGTACCCTGTAAAAGCAAATATTATCCTTAGATTTTACATTAAATAAATGATCACCCCCCGAATGTTTATGTGACCTCGATATATTTAGCCTTTATTGCCGGCAGCCATAATTTGTGTTTTGTCGATGTTTTTAGTAATTTCAAAGCATATTTTACAGTTCATTGAAAGATTGTTCGAATAATAGGACAACATATAATAATTGAGTATACTATAGATTATTGTACCCTGTAAAAGAAATACTACCATTATATTTTACCATTATCACGATCCACTCATTGCCGGCCCAGTACAGGCCACGGGTCTCGCCTTAAAACTAGGAGGGTATGGGCCATAGTACGGACTGGTAAACATCACACCCCTTCGTAAATGTTATGGAGAACTCTCAGGCATGCAGGCTTTTCACTATGTTTTCCTTCACCGTTAAAGCTATGATTGCTTAAATTAAAAACGCACATAGCCCCGTAAAGTTAGTGCGTGCCGGGGATCGAACTCGATTCCCCCAAAAGGAAATTGAAGCCTTACACACATAGGCTATCAGCGCTCCTAATAAATAATTAAATAATATTACAAATTTAAAAAACAGTTTTTTGGTTGTAAAATAACTAAATTTTTAATGAAATTTTCCTTAATATTTTGTGGTGACACCTAAAAATTCCATGATTCTACACTTCATCAACGAACGCATCGACAGCAGTGAGTCATAAGACCAAAACTTTAATTTTAACAGGATATTGCTGTGGCTTACGTAAAATAACCTTAGTACAAGATTTGATCACTCGCAATCGAAAAGTCGTTCGAGAACACATGAACCTGAGAGTAAAATAAATTCTCAGCTGCGATTATAGGATTTGTTGGCTTTTGTCCAAAGTGTGCTTACTAAACTTGCATAGGCGACACTTGCTTCCTGTATACGAGACGTTCTAAACTTGCATAAAATACACTTGCTTCCTGTATACGAGATGTACAAAACTTGCATAAAAGACACTTGTGACCTGCATACGAGACATTCTCAACTTGCATAAAAGACACTGGCTCCCTGTATACGAGATGTACAAAACTTGCATAAAAGACACTTGTGACCTGTATACGAGACGTTCTAAACTTGCATAAAAGACACTTGTGACCTGTATACGAGACGTTCTCAAGTTGCATAAAAGACACTGGCTTCCTGTATACGAGATGTACAAAACTTGCATAAAAGACACTTGTGACCTGTATACGAGACGTTCTAAAGTTACATAAAAGACACTTGTTACCTGTATATGAGACGTTCTCAACTTGCATTAAAGACACTGGCTTCCTGTATACGAGATGTACAAAACTTGCATTATAGACACTTGTAACCCGTATACGAGACGTTCTAAACTTGCATAAAAGACGTTTGACACCTGTATACTTTCTTAACTTGCATTAACGACACTTGCTCTCTGTACACGTGACTTACTTAACTTGCATAAAAGACACTTCCGACCTGTTTACGAGACGTACTAAACTCGCATAAACGACACTTTCTTCTTGTATACTAGTGGTATTTAACTTGCATAAAAGACACCTGCGATAAATTGACTTGACGTACTAAACTTGCATAAACGACACTTGCTTCCGGTATACGAGATGTACATAACTTACATAAACGACACTTGTTTCCTATATAGGAGACGTACTAAATATGCATTAAAGACACTTGCGATCCGTATAGGAGACGAACTAAACTTGCATAAAGGAGACTTGCTTCCTGTATACGAGATGTTCTAACTTGCATAAACGACACTTGCTTCCTGTATACAAGTCTTACTAAACTTTCATAAAAGACACTTGCGACCCGTATACGCGACGTTCTTCACTTGCATAAAGCCAGGACACTTTAAGTGGGAGCCGAGTGACTACTCGCCCAGACCTGTAAAATAACTAATAAAAATAACTGTTATCGGTTCTCTAAGATGTGAAAATCTGGTCCGAGTACTGCGATAATGAAACGGAGTAAAACTCGGTACTCGGTTGCTCGGCGAAACGTACACTCGGTACATCTCTTTATCTTTTAAGGCCGCCCACAGTCAATATTATCACAATATTTATTACCAATACTTCAACTCTAATACGCCATGCTCTTCAATATGGTCAACAATATTAACTGTGTGCGGCAGCCATACATTCGATACGAACACGAAAACGTTTCAATTGCGAGCGAGCAAATATCATACTAATGGTACAGACATTTAGAGATGCGTCACGGCACGGGGACATGCGTAAATGTATGTTTTAGTAATGGGAGAAAAACCAGACGCAATAACGGTTATATCCCAAACAGACAGATGGTCACTCAAAAAAATTTTTTTTTATAATCTCTGACGTAAAACGTTAAGTTTTATCAGTTTAACGTGAGTCTGTGTGTCTTGCTGTGGCAGCTCCCAAACTGATAAATCAATATTGGTTTTTTCGATTTGAAAACTGACTTAGCTATAATTTAATGAAGATGAAATGGTGAGCACTTCGCTCATTATAATTTTTTAATTTTTTAGGTCTGGTCTGGTGGGAGGCTTTGACCATGAAATAAAAACGGGATTCGCTTTTCTACAACTAAACTTATTTATTCACGTTTTCAAGGTCATCACCAATAGCTAGTATTAGTGTACTGCTGGACTTAAAGTCGACACGACTACAGTAAATACAGATAATAACTTCTATTATTTTTCTATGGCATAGTACCAGAGCAGATTTCATTCAACCGGTCGCGGCACTCAACTATATTCCCCAGTCGGCCACTTGAAGGCATTTGAATCGATCAGCATCGGCAGCTGCCCAGTTCCAATAGATTCGATCTGCGGACTCATCCCATTAAAGTTCAACGCACCTCGATCATGGAATCCAATGTAATGTACGATTCTTTTATTTCCATTTTTGCTTAACCGATTATATTTAGAGTTTAAATTAGCGTGTGAGAGGTGATCTTTAGGGATTTCCAGACAGGAAGTAGCCCTTTTTAGCTATAACTGATTAATTAATTTGCGGGTTCGGTTTCAATTTCAATTTATTCAGCACAATACATAATGTTAAATTTATAATCCAATATTTAAAATAAATCTTATTATTGTTATGTAACGTATGTATGTACACCCAGTTTGGGCGCAACCATTTTTTTAATTAATTAATTTTATGAATTTTAAAAACATAAGTAAGACATCGTATAGTAGGGAAACCGATTTTATTGGGAATGCGATATTCGGTAAATAACTTTTTATCTCATGCGTGCAATGCTTTCAACGGCAAATATTGAGAGACGGACATTTTCAAAATTGGCACTTTACGAAAATAATTATGGCCGAATAAGTATAAGAAGCTTTTTAAAGTTTTTCTTTTTGTTTTAATTTAATTTTGTTTTAAATTTTCGCTTGGTACTTAATTCCTAAGCAATTTTGGTTCATGTTATATAAAAATACGACATTACTCTTATGTGTAATAATACTGTTTGTTTCCCTTGAAAAGTTAATAAATAAATAAACGTTTTATTTCTCTAGGAATCCTATAGGTTTAGTGGAAAAGGGCATCAGACTATATCCGTTTGCTTTTCTCCGGTTCATCGAGCCGGATATAATAAATCAACAACCGTCTTTGAAGGCAAAAAATAAAAATAAAGTCCTCGTTTTTCTTATCGGGGTCACAGGTTAAGGATACTTACAACTCGCAATCTTTTTCCTGTATGTGATTGATTGAACAAAGTATGAAAACTTTAAATGCGAGATTATATTATACTAGCGACTCGCCCCGGCTTCGCACGGATGTAGTACTAATGTGGGGCTGTTTGGAGTGATTAATACGTTTTATGATTATGATTGGATGCAAGTAGCCAAGGATAGAGACCGGTGGTCATCTCTGTAGGAGGCCTTTACCCTCGCATGAGAGGGGTTCTTGCTAGAAATTATATAACACCAGATAATAACGATTAATTCTCTTAAACGGAATTTAGAACCACTTGTTATTTCTTTTTCTGTTTATTTTTTTTATTTATTTTCTTTGTATTTAATGTTTTCAGGTAAAATTATAATATGTATTGCAATGTTATTATGTATTGTAAGCAAGAATTAAAAGGCTTTTTTATTTTTTTATTTTATTTTATTTTTATGATTATGATTAGACGCGAGCGTTTTAAAGGCACACCTGCAGGGCTAGCGCAGGCAGGAGACAACAATTTAACCCCAATTACATCCAGGGGGACAGGGGATATAAATGGGGTAAACTTTTTAATATATTATAATTATTATGAGCTGGCTTGTGACCGACTATATATATGTTATGGTTACATATTTTTAACAATTTAGGCATTCGTAAGTTGTTAGGTTTTTAGCAAGAACCATATCGGAACCGACCATCAGTGTCACGTTCGATAAACATGTCCCGCGGACTTGGCCGCATATTAATCGACGTGTACGTACCAAAGGACAGTGCGCTCAGTTCAAGATTCACTGACAATCTTTTCGAGTATCGAAACACTTGAACTTGAGTTTGGTTCTTATTGGTGGAATATGAAAGCTCAAATTTACATACACTTCTACAGCTAGGACTTTAAGAAATTTGTAAAAGAAATACAGCAATTGCGACTCTAAAACGATTCATATTAGTTAAAGATTTTAAACTATGATATTCGTGGTTAATCAACTTTTCTTAGTCCCGTCGTGACCACGATCCAATATCGACAAATCCAAAATATATTCGTGGTATGTACCCGATGATACTTAGGAAATAAGTCATATTAGGCTTGTAACATTACAATAAAACGCAATAGTCAATATTGCGTAACCGCTAACACTAGATGGCGTTAGTTGTACTTGCGTGAAATGTAAATCGCGCTAAAGAGATTTTTTCCCACTAGTACAAGACGGTGCCGCGGCCAACCAACGTCAATCTTCAATATATCTTAGTTCCACACCCGTGTCTTATAATTCCGTCTCCCCGACCCTTTTGCCCCGTCACTTAAAATTGGTTACAGGCTCATTTTACTTTGAGGGTATAGAGTTTAATATTCGAAAACAACTGCTCGATTGCGAGCGAGAAAAACTCGTGCTAAGGGCATTAACTCGAGACTTAAAAGTATCGATAGCTATCGACTATCGAGTGATGTAGCTCGAGCGTGCTTCCCTCTACGGGAAACGGATTATTATTTAAATTGATGTTACGCTCGGAACTCTAATTAATTATCCACGCATCAATCTTTAGCATGAAAGCTAAACAGCTATGTTAAATTTGAATGTGGCGGGAACAAAATCATGGTCCATATACCTCTTACACATTTACGAGTAGTCAGAAGGTTTGAGTTTATTTATCTTATAGCTTTTATCCGTGTTTATTAAGGTTTTTTTACAAATCCTGTGGGACCGTTTGTTTTTTAGTAAGGGAACGAAAAATCTACTATTCTCTTCACATCGCAAATTTGATGTTTTTCTAAAACTTAAAGCAGGATATGATCAGTGGCGTGCATATAGGGTATGCAGATGATATAAAATGAAGAATATCTACAGTACGAGTTATAAAAAAATCAAGGATAGGCATTGTAAGAGTTAATAAACAGCCTACCCTTAAGTATTTATAACTCGAACTGGAGATTTTTTATATGTCTATGCATATGACTCTCCGTCCTTTAAACTCGTATCTCTTAGATGCCAAAAATCAAGTTAATTTTTGTTATTTGAGAACGTCAACGAAGGAAAATTTTTCGTGTACAAATACGAATGTTTCTGTTTTCAAATGTTTTCTTTCATTGAATCTCTGCATATTTGTAGCACTCCGCTTGACAAATGTAAAAAATAAAATAATTTTTCATAATTTAGCTGTAAATTGTTTTTTTTTTAATATCCAAGAACTCTATTGGCTGCATTTATACACGCATGTGGTGGAGAGTGGCTAGTTTTATTGTCATTGGTTGTTGTTCTAATTTTACGTTTTGTCATGATCTGTTTTGTGTGTTAAATAAAAAAAAAAACAATGAAACCTCACTTGAAAATTAGATTTTTTTCAGGGAACAAAAGTAGCCTATGTCACTCCCCGTCCTTTCAACTAACTCTAAGCCAAAAATCAAGTTGATAAGATGCTTAGTAAGCGCGTGAAGGAAGGACAAACAAACAAACATACTATCGCATCTAAGTATAATATTAGTAAGGATAAACAACATGGACTGAGGAGTTTATTAAAGCCTCACAAAAACCAGGTGTTCTTATTTCGAATCCACGAACCCTAGCTCGTAACAGTAACAGTTTTTTTTTAATTATCTCGTGTGCTAGGAACGCGCGTTGTTATGACACATGATGGAACAATGGTCCACTGTTTACTAGCACGCGCAGGCGCAGTAAACAGTGCGTTCCGTGTAGGGTTCCCACATTTGCTGGAAAATAGAATTTTTTTTTTTTTATTCCACTATAAAATAGCCCTTTACTGCAATCTCAGCTGGTGGTAAGTGATTATGCAGTCTAAGATGGTAGCGGGCTAACCTGTTAGGTTTATGGTAGTAGCCCTAATCGGTTTCTACGCGACATCGCACCGGAACACTAAATCACTTAGCGGCACGTCCTCGTCGGTAGGGTGGTAACTAGCCACGGCCAAAGCCTCCCACCAGACCAGACCAGACAAAATTCTTAAATTATAAAATCCCAAATTCGGAAATCGAACCGGAAGTCCTACTTAAAATCATACCGCTCACCGTTGTGCCAGGGAGGTCGTCAAAATTAAGGTGCGGTGCGGTAGAAATACCGCCATGCTTTTTCTGCCGCCAAGCAACATTGCTTTGCTGCGGTCTGAAAGGTGTGGACGCTGGTGTAATTATAGGCACATGAGGCTTATAACCTACTCCTAAAGTTAATAAATATAAATATACTACGACAATACACACATCGCCACCTAGCCCCAAAGTAAGCGTAGCTTGTGTTATGGGCACTAAGATGACTAATGAATATTTTTATGAATAATATACATAAATACTTATAATATACATATAAACACCCAGACACTGAAAAACATTCATGCTCATCACACAAACATTTTCCAGTTGTGGGAATCGAACCCACGGCCTTGTACTCCGAAAGCAGGGTCGCTGCAAACTGCGCCAATCGGTCCTCGTTAATGGACACAGGGAGGCACTTTGAGGGACGTATAACAGAGGATAATTTGTAGGACGTATAACAGAGGGTTTTCCACTTAACATCACGTGTGCACTAATTTTATTATTAACGCTTAATGCTATAACAACAGTATTCAGCGTACATACAAAAAATATTTTATATATCTTTTCTTCTTTCTTTTTTCCTTCCTTTAGTTATTAAAAAGCTAGTGCGAAAGTCTTCAATAATTAAAGATTACCGTAATATGAGATGTACATTAATATATTTTTTTTAATAATAAAAAGCTTTTAATTTTATTTTTATATATATTTCTAGTGAGCAGCAACCCTAGAACCCATCTTCTCAGAACTTGTAGTGATGTGATACACTGAACGCCCAATAAGATAGTTATCGACAAACGAAGATAAGCTCCGATGATTGCAATATTATGTTAAAACACTATTAACAAGGAATGCCCATTATCGACTATATCAGACTATACCGCGTTTTTCCGTTCGCTGTAATAATTTTTTTACTAATGGCAACCATTTGTTTTCCCGGAATATATAGTGGACTTTTTTTAATTGACATTCCATGATTATATATTTATTATTCCATACAGTAAAATTAATGAAATTTTTATATTCTGCCGACATATTTTGATTATTTTGATTTTGTTTATTTTGATGTTTTTTTAGTTATTACATAAATTAATTTGTTTAAATTAAGATTTGCATGTCTTTCATGCATAAAAGAATTTGAATTTTGAATTTGAATTTGTCACCCCGTCAACTAACCCTTTGCCAAATATGATGTTGATTGGTTCCTTAGTAAGACCGTTAAAGAAGGACAAACAAACTTCTTAATATTAGTAAGGATATTCAGGCATTACCTTGCGGAATTCCATGATATATTTGAAGTCATCATCTCATCAACCCATTGCCGGCCCACTACAGATTACGGGTCTCCCACGAATAAAAGGGGTTAAGGCCCAAGTGCGGATTGGTGGACTCCACACACCTTTGAGAACATTATGTAGAACTCTCAGGCATGCAGGTTCCCAAACAATGTTTTCCTTCACCGTTGAAGCAAGTGATATTTTAATTACTTAAAACACATAACTTAAAAAAGTTAGAGATGCGTGCTATCACCGCTTGGAATTACTTAACAATTATTAATTTTCAAGTCAATCTCTCTATACAGATTCTCCTACTTTTCGCGGATATTTCATAGTACTAGTAAGGATGGTAGGGTATAGAAACCAAATAATGTTTACTTTGATATGTCTACTGATTTATCGATATTAATATTATGCTCTTGTGTAATTCAACAGTCAATAGCACTAAAATTGTTTACTATATCGTTATGTTGTATACTTTTTTTAAAACATTAGAGTAATCACTGTGTAAATTAATACGTTTTACGTTTTCTGTTTCTGATTTTGTTGGGCTTTGATAACTTTGTTTGCTAAAAGGCCTCGGTCGTGGATATGGGCTAGTTACCATCGTACCGACAAAGCCGTGCCCGTCAAGCGAATTAGCGTTTCGATAGTATCGTAGAAATCGAATAGGGGTAACTTGACTTAACAATTATTCATTGTAAAGTCAACATCTCCTGAGGATGCTCCGGTTTCGGAGCGAAACCTGCGTAGAGGGTATAATGCCGAAGATCTGTTTAGTGTGGAGTATAAGGATTGAGGAAAATATAAATTACACCACACAGATTCTCCTGCTTTTCGCGGAGTATAGCAAATTAAGCTTGATTTTGATAATATAGGGGTATGTGTTTAATATCACTGCTATTTCATCAATAGTTTAGCCAGATAAAGTCTTAGACTGCTTCATTAATAACCAGGTGAGATTGCAGTCGAAGAATATCTTGGAATGGATTACAAAAATAGCCTTTTCGGATTGCACAATTCAGTAATTATCCTTAAGCAGATTTTTATGTCTCTAATATACAAGTTTTTTAAAACCTTACGCACTGGTGAACTTGCCTTGCCTTGACAGTGCTTGACTCTTAAACAGGACATGAAAGAATTTATTTTCAAAGTTATCATCATTATTATAATCCATTACCGGCCCACCACACGGCACGGGCCTCTTCTCCGAATTACAATGGTAGATTTAAACGCCTTTGAGAACGGTTTCCTTACGATGGGTTCCTTCACATTTAAAGCAAGTATTATAAAAACGCTAGATTCAATAAGTTAGAGAGATCAAACTCGGTCCCCCGAAAAGGAGCCAAAGCTCTAACCTCTGGTCTACGAACGCTTCTAATCCTTTACTATCATCATCAACTCATTACTGGTCCACTACAGGGCACGGGTCTCCTCTCAGAACGAGAAGGGTTTAAGCCGTAGTCTACCACGCTGCACTGGCCAAATGCGGATTGGTAGACTTCACACGCCGTTTTGAACATTATGGAGAACAGGTTTCCTTCACCGTTTGGTTTGCTTAAATTAAAAACGCACATAACTTCGAAAAGTCAGTCGTACCGGTGCTAGAACACAGTCTCCACAAAGAAAAACCGAAGCCTTACCCACGAGGCTATCACCGCTTCTCGTCCTTTGTTATACTCAACACTACTTCAGATGTGAGTACAACGTACTGATCTCGGCAGTGAATTACCTTTAATGAATTGCTAATTAAGCACTTATTCACGCGCATTATCTGACTTACTGTGCATATATTATCCATACACTACCACATAAAGCCATAAGTAAAGTAAACAGACGATTCTAATGAACGAGGTAATGACGGATCAATATTTAAACTGGCAAGTGGTTGTTAATCTGCTACCTACGTATAAATAAAAGGGCATATGCCCTTATTTAGTTTATCAACTCCCTAAACAAATATTTCAACCTCCAATTATGTACGAGACTCTAGAGATTCTTTTTAATAAATGCCACGGATTTCTCTGCTATTTTTCTTACCGAAATGCACGAGTCACTTATTAAATATCAGCTATTGCATTATATTTGAGAAAAAGAATGACGAAGTATCCGGTAGAATATTTAATCATGATTGTACTAATTCACAGGAAATATATAGCGACAGGGTGATTGCGTATGAGATACGTATACGATACGATACGACATGCGTGAATCTTGCAATATGTCGTCAAACGTCACTTAAATATTTTTTTTTGTATGTAAAAGCCACGTTTAACAGCAATGATCACGAGATTTACGCCTGTCGCAAGCCTGTTGTGAGAAAGGTAATCACCCTGCGGGTTAGACGAATAGGTAACAGAAATAACGACTTTTAGGACTTCGAAAATTTGATATGTAATAATTTGCTATGAAAATTATTGTCTGGATCGTTCAATTTGTTTAATTTTCCTGAAGGGAGTTTTACTAAGCGAGTATTGGCCGCGAGTCTCAATTCCCATGCGTTAAGAAGGTGATCTTTAAATATCACTTACCCAATACACCAACTATACTGAAGATACAGGCGCAAACGGCAGCCATAATCGTCGCCTCCCGCGGGTAGATCGTGTCCAGCGTCGAGTTATGCATATCCGGATCCATTTTTATTTGTTTATTTATCGATATTAATAAAATTTTAGCACATCACTAGCACAAATACACTTTTGCGTCTCATTATAGTTTCTCACTTCAATTATAATTTCGCGCGAGTCCTTCTTACAGTTTTTATAGTCATTACGTTGAAGTTATTGTGCGTGTACCTGTAACATAAACAAAATATTATTAGTGGGAAATGGCAATACTTCGTTAATTTGACTTCCAGCTTTTTTTCATTTGGTTCTGCTACAAGTTCGCCTTTGACTGCAATCTCAACTGGTGGTGAGCGACGATGCAGTCTAAGATGGTAACGCCATTAAAGAATATAGATTCATATCAGGGCGCCAATGTAATGTCTTTTACACAGTATACGTATATTGTGCGTAAGACATTACACATTTCCCGCCTTTATTCTTTAATGGAGCTATTTATACAGGGTTATATAAAAATACGTGAAAGCTCCCGGCCGTGTAGTTCCTATGTATATAAATAGTAAATCTTGTTGTTTCTGTAAAGTGACATTACACTGTGAAACCAAATAACTTAACCACTGTCCCTGTTGCCAAACCGCTGCGAGCACGCACGATAGGTCGTGGTTCACGCGCTGTTGCCGATGTTACATTACAGAGTAGTAACAAGTAGAGTATATTTGTAAAATATTTCCCGATTTTTTTAAATCGAATGGATTAAAAAAAAATCGTAATACAAAAATTTACAGTTTTAATGTAAACAACTAAATGCCGAGAGCTTACTCGTATTTTTTATTTCACCCTGTATAGGTTCTCATCTTTCTTTCTAAGTTATGCATTGAACTTTATTTATGTCAGTGAACAAGTAGCAACATTCAAATTAAAAGTTCTGCTTGCCTACACGCAGTTCCCGAGATGTATGGAAATGCATGTAAACCTATCACGTATTCAAACACGCACCATATTGAATATTCTATCATCTATGTTGGGAAAGTTGAATGACCTATACAAATATTGATGCTTGCACACCACAGACAATTTAAGACTTTTTTTTTTATTTCACTACAAGTTTAGCGTTTGACTGCGATTTCACCTGCAAATTCAATCCTACGTTTCTTCTTTTTATTCCACTAGAATTAAGCCCTTTACTAAAATCTCACCAGATGGTAAGCACAAAATTGCATTGATGTTATATTCTGAATATTTAAACGTAATGCCAAACGTAAGTTCAAGCATGGCCAAGGGAACTATACAATAATAAAAAAAGTATGTGTGGGTCGATGTACACACGTAAGAAGTGTAACTTCTTTATGACAATATTTTTTTTCTATTTAAATTTTATTTAAAACAAGGTAAAAAAATAAAATAAGTAAAAAGTAAAATTGACTTCCTTATTTATTTTGGATTCTATTCAAAGCAAAGCAAAAAGCCAACATCACGCGGTGTTCCCAGGCGCCCGATGTTGCTTTACTTCGGTGATCGGACGAGTATTCAACATGGTATGGACGATTATATTAGTAAAAGTGTTATTATTTTATTAGTCTAAAGTGAACCTAGGTATACTGTTAGCGTCGGTACTTTCTTGACAATTTTTTTTCATAATATATCATGGAATTCCGCAAAGTAACGCCTGCTTCTATCCAAACTGTAGTATAATTGCATATTGTACACAATATAATATGTACATATTATTAAATAATAATTATTAGCATTTAGTTATAGCTGTCACGCAGTCAAGGGCAGCGTTGTCTCGAACCCGACTTAAGTTGAATACAAATTGTCATTGATAAGCCCGTAATGAGCCACACCATGCCAAGACTATGATATGTATATTGCATCTTTCTTTTAAACGAAGTTTTTCGTCGTTATGACCGCACTTTATCACACAATATATGATTTAAAATCTGGTTTTCAAGGTGGGAACCAGACCAGAGAAAATACAGAAATTATCTATTTTCTTTACTATGAAAATTAAGCTTAATTTGCTATACTCCGCAAAAACCAGTTTTCACTTTGCATTGAATTGTTATGTTGTTCTTAACAATTATTCATTGTAAAGTAAACATCTCCTGTAAATGCTGCGGTATCGGAGCGAAAAGTGCGTCGAGAGTACGTTGCCGAAGATCTGTTAGGTGAGATTGAAGAAATTACAATAAATTTAACAAAATCTTCTTTTTTTCGCCGTGTATCGCCCGCTTCTAGCCAATATCTAATTTCTTTATTTTAATTGTTATTGAAAGTGTACTGTGTAACAATAAAACTAATAGTAAAAGTCATGCCCACGGTGTTCCACAGGGTACAGCCAGGCTGACTCTTTGCGCAAAAAATGACCCAGCCCTTCTGTCACCAGATGAGGCAATCATACCGCGATGTTCTGTCTCGCAACATTTTTATTTGCACTTCAGACGCCATGGCCCCAGGGTATCCGAGGTAAATGGAAGAAAATTAAAAAACTTTCAATATATTGTAGGTACGTTATACTACAAGTCATACCTTCGATACCCATATTGAAAGAGTTGCGAAAAAACATGTTATCCGCCATTTTACGGCGACGGCCATCTTAGACCGATTTTCATTAAACTAAGCTAAGGACACTCCTGGCTAATTCACCTTTGCCGTTTTCAGCAATCTTAGCTGCGGCTCCCGGTCTTGATACTGTCTCCCTGATACGTGACGAGGCCAATGTGTCCCTTTGGATACAGGCCCATCAGGCCTAATAATATTAATATAAATCGCCTTTACCAGGGCTAGAACTCAGGCCCCATCTTAGACTCCAGCGCCGAGGGAGGTCGTCAAAAAAAAATTTTCGAGTTAGCTTTTACTGTATCAGTTTAAGCTATGGAATTAGAAATAAAAGAGCGGCTGAACGATTTCCGTGAAATGACACCCGACCCGCTATTTCGTTAATGACAGCTGTCAATTCAATTTAATCGAGTGCTGTTTGCACACAACACTAATTCACTAATTGTCGGATGACTACATAGACAAATGTACTGGCTACTCTTCGCTATGACCAGTCAGACATGATATTATTTCCGTTTCCGAGGAGGTATGTGTATGGCAAAAAAGATGTTTTACAAAAAAAAAATCAAAACTGGGCGGATAAGGAATTAACTAGCGAACTAGGCAATGCCTGAACCGCCTGAATGCCTGAATCCCTAAACCGCCACTGAATCGGTGTCGTAACTTTAGATGGCCCCTAACGTTGCTAGTCCTCATCTAAGAGATGGTGAAACGTTTTTTTTCTCTACGCATCACCCAAATCATTAGGCATCCGATTTAAGCGTTCCCTAGATTTAGTGAAAAGCATGTCGATAGTAGTGCGTGTTTTTGTTGTGTGTCTGTGGCATCATAAATACTAAACGGAGGGACAAATTCTATTCGTTTTTTTTTTGGTTTTAATGGTGTATTTGCCGTTAGTTTTCTTAGCTATGTTTGATGAAAATCGATCCAAGATGGCCGCCACCAAAAATGGTGGATTATATCTTTAATCTAGTAACTAAAAAGCGTGATTCTTTTTTTTACGAAATAATAACAGACTGAAATATAGTACATTATTTTTATGAAGCGTCAATAGTTGATTCAGCGCAGCCCAAATAATGATATTTATTGGTAAAATTTGGCTACTTTACGTTCCAGTATAGCATTTACATTCAAAATTCATTTATTTCAAGTAGGCCTAATTAATAAGCACTTATGAAATGTCAAGTCTGTCTGTAGTGACTCTACCACTGGTTCGGAAGGCAGATTCCACTGAGAAGAGCCGGCAAGAAACTCAGCAGATTGCTCTTTTCCAACATCATTTTAAAGTTTAACAATCTTTAAAATTTTTCTGTTTTGTGAGAGATGGGAGCGGTAGTAACCACGATTTATTAAATGTGTTTTAATATATTGTTTAAACTTAAGTAAAGGTAGATCTAATATTACCTTCGGTATCATGTTATAAAAGCATATACCCATCCCCACAAAGGATTTCTGTACTTTTCTCAGACGATATGCAGATATCACCTTATTATGTCCGTTTCTAGTTAGTCGACTGTTTATATCGACGTTTTGTTTATAATTACTTATGTTTTGTTTAATAAAGATAAAGATATATTTTTTTCTTTATTATTTAAAAATTAAAAAAATTCTAAAGTAAATTTAACTTTCTATCGGTATACAAAATGGTTAAAATCGTTTACTTTAGGTTACATTATTGCAATTTTAACGGCATCATAAGTTCACGGATGCGGTCATAGCTGTTAGCTGTACGAGACTATTAGCGATTAAAAACTAGAAGATAGTGGTATTTTTTCTACAGAGAATATTGTGTAAAGGACTGCAACTACCAACAAAATTAGAAAACAAAATTAGAACTTCCAACCTAGTTTAGTCAAGAGATTTCAGTGCAAAATAATTAATAAATAAATATACTACGACAATACACACATCGCCATCTAGCCTCAAAGTAAGCGTTGTTATAGGTACCTAGATGACTGATGATGGTGAATAGTATTATGAATAATATATATAAATATTTATAATATAACACAACAGATAAACACAAAGACACTGAAAAACATTTATGTTCATCACAAAAACATTTTCCAGTAGTGGGAATCGAACCCACGGCCTTGGACTCAGAAAGCACGGTCGCTGCCCACTGCGCCAACCGGTTGACGAATTTCCTCCGCACACCACTTATCAACCCAAACAATAAAAATAACACGCTACAACGAGTTAAAGAACTACGCGTGGGTCGGTTTGTAGTGCCAATAAATCTACATTGCACGGTAGCTGTTTCAAGAAAAATAGATCAGCTTTGTGGGTAGACTTAATAAAACCAATTGGAAGATAGGGAAATTATGACGTAACATCAGCTGGGCACTTACAGTCACGAGTGCTTGTATTTCAGTGCCTCAAGATGATTATGAATGTTTCAATAATTGATTGAATGAATGAATGAATGTAAGAATGAATGAATGAATGAATACACTTTTATTGTACACCACATAAACATATATAAAAAATATAAATAAAATTTAACAAAAGTATACTTAATTTGGCGGCCTTATCGCTACATAGCGATCTCTTCCAGGCAACCAAAGACGTTAAACACAGCTCAAGAAGAGAGGTAGGTGGGGCATATAAATAAACATATATATTTGCATATGATTGATATGTAGCTTTAATATAAGTTTGCATGTATATATACTAAAGGGAAACGCTGGTAAGGTCGTCAATGTCCCGATACCTGTCAGATTTTATAAAAATACCACACATTTATTAACGAATATTCGAAAAATGAGGTTTCTTTATATCCCTTTTATTTTTTTGAACATATGATAAAAGAATAATACACCGCGAGGTATCGTTGCATCGTTCGAGTCCACGTAGGACTAAGGTGCATCGATTTTCGGATAGACATTTGCCGATGAGGGAGCGTCATCTCTACGGCGTCATCGGGGGAGTGGGGCGAGCGCGAAAGCTCGCCATGAGAAGAGCCCCAGGGCTCGACGACATCGGGGGGAGAGTGGGAGACATCGACCCGAGGGTGCCTCCTGATACCTCCTGTGGTAAGGATCCACATCCGGATGACGTCAGAAATCGGGGCTCTCGTCTTCACCGCTGAAGACGCTGTGACCAAGGTGCATCGATAATGCAATCGTATTTATATCAAAATACCCACCAACTCAATGTCATGAACATTGGTTGTTAATCAAATATAATTTTAATTGTTTTTTGAAAACTATCTATCAACTATTTAATAAAATATTAGGCAAATGTGCATTTATAGTTATCAAAAGTTTGGTTATTTACCCAATTTATAATATTACTTTAACACATAGGTGAGAGATTATTTAAATACAATAAGTGTTATAAGGTACCTAGAAACGATCCAAGTAACACAAATCTTTCCCCTGTACAAAGTTATATGTATATAGATAAAGAAGATTAAATTACTATGAAATCGTAAATTTGTTATCGATTGTCGCCTAAAGACCCCTAGAGAATTCTAATGACTTCATCCCCTTGTACTATCATCCCTTAGTAAACCATAGGGTTGTCACTCTCATGATTATTTTCAAATACAATAAAATTATACAATTTTATATAACAAATCGTTAAACACTCCTTACTGTTATTTATGACAAAACTTAAGACTTAACTTACTGGTGCGTGTGTATTTTATAACATGAGATTTCTAATTTCACGTTATAAAATACACACCCATCAGCAACTTGCATTAATTTCGAAGCTTCTTAATTTATGCATGTTTGTCATCACCATCATTCATCATCATCATTCATCATCATTTCAGCCTGCTGACGTCCACAGCTGAACATAGGCCATCATAAATATCAACCAAAAACGAGCCCATTATACAGGGCGCAGGGATGCGTTGATAGCGCAGGAGCTCGACTTAACTTTCGGGTTCCCACCCGACAGTTAAGTCGAGCTCCTGCGCTATCAAGGCGAATTCGAATCCCAGCACGCAGCTCTAACTTTTCTTAGTTATATGCGTTTTTAGCGATTAAAATATCACTTGCTTCAACGGTGAAGGAAAACATCGTGAGGCAACCTGCATACCTGTGACTTCTCCATAATGTTCTCAAAGGTGTGTGAAGTACACCAATCCGCACTGGGCCAGCGTAGTGAACTACGACCTCAACCCCTTCTTATTGTGGCAGGAGACCCGAGCTCTGTAGTGGGCCGGTAATGGGTTTATATAATGATGATACAGGGCACGGGTAGTCTTATGACCATTTTCACTAAACCTAGGAATCGCCTTAATCGAATGAATGTGATTTTTGTGATTCCTGGAGAAAAAAAACGTTTTACGTACTCTCACGTGATGTCTGACGACGCGACGTTAGGACGTTAGACACTAGACAGATGAAAAAGATTCAGATTTTTTTCAATAACCTTGAATCCATACGAAAAACTATAAATATGAGAACACAAACACAAAATACCACACCTTGTAACAAGAACCATAGACAAGTTAGGTTATTTGAGTTGCATAGCGAATATCGCATAACAAATATTTGTGAATGTAAGACTAGGAATTTTCTTCGATTAAGCGTTATTTACTTAGGAACTGCCTTGTCTAAATAAATAGAAGGAAATTATCGAGAATTCTCAGACATGCAGGTCTCTTCCACCAGGACAAGGAACCACAAAACGCTCAATGGATACGTCATACGCATGGACACGTGCCCGAAGAATTCGTGCTTGAACTGCATAAGATAGGCGCTGTCAGATGCTGATTTTACATATATAAATTAAGTTATCTTTGCCATTGGTTGCCTGGAAAAAATCGCTATGTAGCGATAACGCCGCCAAATTGTATAAGTTGTTTTGTTATACTTTTCTTTTAGTTCTATGTACTTTTTGTGGTGTGCAATAAAAGTATATTCATTCATTCATTTCTCAGTATTTGACAACCCTACACAACAACTAGGGTTGTCAGCTAATGGGCAATTAATCACTGTCCAGTGCAAACAGTGGGCCCCAATTCTGGTATTTAGAAAGCCTAGCCAAGGCTCGTTAAATGTTCGAATCGACGTTTAGACGTCGAGGCTAGGATAGTGCGTGGGACATTCGTTACTGTACTAGGAAGTTCACTTGAGCTAGAAACGTGAAGGATTATTACCTCACACAGAAGCTGATGTGCTACACATTGGTTTAATTGGTGTGTATGTAGATTGAGGTATTTGGTTATATTGCATCATCATACCTAGTAGTACCTACTAATTATGTTTATCCCTACCCTACTAATATTATAAATGTCAATGTAAGTTTGTTTGTTACGCTTTCACGCAAAAACTACTTAACTGATCCTCATGAAACTTTGTACACATATTTTTGGAAGCGTTAGATCGGTTCCTTTGGGAGAGGGGTCCAGAAGTGATGTAGTTGAAGATAGAGGATAGAACTCCTCAGCGGACAGCAGCAAACCCCTCATTTAAGGCTTAGCGATACTGAATACTTAAATGCCCATTGAATGCCACATCAAAAAACAATAATAATAGTACCTAGTAATTATGTATATATTTATATGCACCAAATACCTTTCGTCTTGAACAGTGTTTTACGCAATCGGAGAGAAGAGAGGAAGAGATCGCTATGTAGCGATAAGGCCGCCAAATTGTATACATCGTGTAAACTATTTTTTTTTTTTTATAATTTTTCCTGTATTTTTATGCGGTGTACAATAAGTGTATTCATTCATACCTCTCCTCTCAGAATGAGTAGGGTTTAGGGCGAAGTAGACCACGCTGGCCAATTGCGACGAAAACATCGCGAGGAAACCTGAGAGTTCAAATGTTCTCAAAGGTGTGTGTAGTCTACCTCTCCGCCCTTGGCCAGAGTTGTGGACTACGATTTAAGCATAAACCCTTCCCTACCCTACCCTTTTGAATGCATAAACTTAACCGCATGGACATAACGCGCGCTAGCAATACATACGGCGAGCGAACTGCCGCCTTTTTGGTTCCGCGATTCATGAAAGAACTATCTTCAACGTCGATCCGAAAACTAGTGATAAACGTCTAGACACCGGGAGGTATATTTGCATCGTTCGAGTCCATGTAGGACTGAGGATGCATCGATAATGCAGTCGTATTTATATCAAAATACTCACCAACTCAATGTCATGAACATTGGTAATTAATCAAATATAATTTTTATTGTTCACGTAAACTATCTATTAACTATTTAATAAAATATCTGGCAAATATGAATTTATAGTTATCAAAAGTTTAATTACCCATTAAAAATATTGTTATATATTAATAATATTTTTTATCAAAGTTAGTTGGCTCACTCTTTTGTATATCGTAATATTTATTTTTATAATATTAGTACTTACTACTGTTAAACAGACAGTTGACAGCCGATTGGCGCAGTGGGCAGCGACCCTGCTTTCCGAGCCCAAGGCCGCGGGTTCGATTCCCACAGGTGGAAAAGGCTTGTGTGATAAACATGCATGTTTTTCAGTGTCTGCGTATTTATCTGTTTTTATGTGTATTATATTCATAAAAATATTCATCAGCTATCTTAGTACACATAACACTAGCTACGCTTACTTTGGGGCTAGATGGCGATGTGAATATTGTCGTAGGTAAGTAGTATATTATTATTTAAAAAAAAAAATTACACGAGTTACTGAGTTCCTATCGTTCCTCAATGTAGCAATTTTACTCACAGCTGGTTTTTTATTCTTTCTAATTAAACACCTTAGGTAATCGGTGCACATGGGCACCGAGGACAACTTCTGCGGTTTTTACTTCGCTTTATACTAACCATTTTGATGTGTTGGTTAACGGTTTTATTTGATTAATAAATTATTTTAAATAAACGTTTGTGTACTTATGTACACGCGTTAAAAGTCATACTTAAAGATGGACATAATGAACATAATTTAATTTGGAATAATAATAGATTCATTATCGAACAACCAAGTTTGCAAAAAAACAAATAATTTTATAGTTAAAAGAGTCTTAATAATTTTAGTAGTAGACGTCCTCCCTGGCGCAGCGGTCAGCGCTGCGGTTTTAAGTGGGAGGTCCCGAGTTCGATACCCGGCGTAGGCGATTTGGGAATTTTTAATTTTTGAATTTTATCTGGTTTGGCAAAAATGCACCGCCAAACGATTTAGAGTTCCGGTACGATGCTGCGTGGAAACGGATTATATGAGTTTCATAAAACTGCTGTTGCCTCTATCATGTTACGCCATTATCTTAGACTGCATCATCCACTTACCATCAAGTTAGATTGCAGTAAAGGTTGTGTAAAGGTTTGTGATAACAGTAACAAACCTACCAATAAAGAAGTGCCAAGCAATTTAATTCAAAAAACCACAGACAGCGCTCACCATTGAGGTTAATTAAATTTAATAATATATATATTAATATATTCAGTATTTATAGTCTATATACCTAGTAGAAGAGGTTTTGGAAGTGCATCGCATTTAAAATAATATACAGCATCGGCAGGTGTTGCCGGCGCGTGCGCAGTGCACATGGGTAGTTTTTTTTAACCGAAATATAAGAAGGGGCAAGGGTCTACCTTACGTAGAGGATTCCCCGTCTAACATGCGGTGTTCAATAGCGCTTAACGGCCTTGGATAAAAAATAACTTACGTCAACGTACCTACGTTTCTTTTTTTTTTTTTGTCGTGGTGGAAAAGCTTTATGGCTACCTCTGTTCTTTTGGGCAGGACAGAGGTTATGTGGGACTCGTTTACCCGAACTAAAAACCACCACGACATGTCCCTCTCGTTGGCTTTATTGGACGTCCGGGGAACCCGTTGTATACTTCCCAGGCAAGTTATTTAGTTGAAATAATATTTAAATAAATATAATTATAACTACTTACCGTTATTCAAAAAATAACGCAATATATTTTGATAATCCACAAAACAGTCTTCTGAATTAAACATGTAACAAATGTATTTACGTATTGATATCTAATAGAAGTATATGTATTGACTGTAGTCTATAAATGTAAATAAAATACAATTTTATTACTTTATCATCTTAACGAAACACGCGTTCCCGAAATAAACTATAAGGCCACAAAACTGATACACAACCTCTCTTAGCGAGGATTCGCGCGCTACTGTCTAGAGTTTGTATTTTATTGAAACTTTGAGTATTACAGTTTGTATGTTCTTCGTTACCAACTTCGAACGACCGAACTTTAATCTCAATAAAATTCAAATTAAATAAAAACATGGATTTCTATACTTTACTCAAATTTATTCAAAGAATATGATACCTATAGCTAACATAAATTGTATAATTTCAGCGCTCCCTATATAATAAAAATTAAGTGTTTTTATTGAGCTTTTTATTAAGATCCTGTATCACTTTGGATCTTGTTTATATATTGTGCATAGCACAAGCATGCCTTAATTAAAATTTAAAATTTTAATGAACCTAATTGTTTTATTTAGAATAGAAAAGTATGTGTAGTTACTATATTTTAATAATTCAAAAATTCATTCATTTCAAGAAATCCTACCTAGGTACTTTATAAACACTTTAGTAACGTTAAACCAATTTTATTCATAGGCCTAGAACTATTAAAAGAAGATCTGATGAAGTATCAAAGATTGTTTATTAGTAGGTATCTAACTATCTAGTACATATCTTATTTAAAACTATTTTTAGTTTTTAGATCATGGACATAACCACAGTTTAAATATTTATACACAAAACATTTTGTTTGTGTATTTGTGATTACCATCGACATATATACCTAATTGAAGTCGTTATTACATTTTATAATTTTAAATCGAAAGATAAACGAATTGAAAACGTAAGATAATATAATTATTATTTATTCATTGAGCGATTAAATAACAGGATAAAAGGCGCCAAAGTTAATCGTAAGGCCAAGGGTATATCATGGCGGCCATATAGCAGATGTACGATCCATTGTCCGCGCTTTAGTGTTATAATGTATTGAGCAACACGCTTATGAGACTACATATCTAGCTAGTTGGTACTAATTTGGTCCACAAACTTATTTATAAACTTAAGTGGACATGCCAAGAAGGAGTATGTAACTACCAGAATTTAAAAATGAAAAAGATAAAACTACCTACTGTTATAGTCGGAAAAATGTAATAGGCCCGTTTTGACATTTGTGCAAGACCATAGAATGTAACTTGGAACGAAACTGAAAGAAACAAAAAAATAAAAATCAATTACATACAGTGTTTTAAAAAATACGTAAATTTTTTTGGGACGTTAAATAATATGAAAGAATATATCGCGAGTATTCTTTTTGCGCTTACTTCATAGTAGCATGCAATTTATAATTGTTGCGAAACGTTCCGAAAACAGTTACGTTCTCAGTCTTTTTTTTTTTTATACTAGAGCTGTAACCATTTTTTTACTGAATATCGAAATTAAATATTGTGTAGTTATCTTTACTGCAAAGAATAAGCTTGGTTCTCAAAATGGGTTCTAAATAATGAGTCTGAGATGATGTATCTGACCAAGCGGCACATGACTTAAGCGTCCCCGCGCGCACTGCGCAGTTTTTCGTTCCTCATCTTGTAAAGTTGACTGTGCGCTCGTTTAAGTTTGATATAAATTGTTTACTATTACGTTAACTTTGGCTCTTCTATTTTGGACATTAAATTAAACATAGTGATTTGACTCGATTTTTGTGTTTGTTGTTATATAGTACTAACTCTGTTTCAACATGTTGAAAAGTGGACGTATAATCAACAGCCAGTCACGCGTATTGGTTGTGAAGTTAAAGGAATACTTTGAACGAACGAACACTTTACAATACATAATAATATCAATCAAGTACTGATACAAACTTGAATTGATTTATCGTGAGTATCGAGTACAGAGTCTTATGGTTCCATAACTAGTTACGTCGCGATGACAAATGTCAAAACGGGCCTATTACATTTTTACGACTATAACAACCTACTCTCATTTCGAGAATATTATTATAAGCAGCTATTTATTGAATTAAGAGCGATTTGGGCTCTTAACTATTCAATAGGTTCGTAAGGAAAGTGCCTGCCAGCTTAAATACCTACCCACTTCGGCAGTGAAGACTATACGTTATATTTTGATTAGTGAAGCTCGCTTAACTCGTTCAATAAACGTACACTTAAATAATTTATCTTATTTCAAATAAAGTAATAACAATTTATTTGAACGAATATTTTTGATATACATACCCCGTACCGTGCCATTATACAAGTTTTAAAGTTTACAGTTGCCTGCTAAGCGTATCGCACGACACCGAGGGCAGGTCGAAGATGATTTGCGGGAACATCTCTAAAGCTATAAATAAAGTCAACGTAAAACCTTATTCTGTTTTTTTATTTAAAAAGATATGAAATACCTACCAAATAAACTCTGAATGCCCCAGGGCACGTGACTTTGTAATGTTGCGCTCCTAATGTTAAGTTAAAGCCGATCCTTTATTAAAAATAGGGTTTGGTATTTCATATGCGACTATTATACGACCGGTATGATTTTCATATATGACCCCGTGGTCATGAACTTTAGAAAATATGAGTGATGCGTTTATCGTGTTACTTTTTGCCCTGATAGTATAAGGTTACGAATTAGAACTTTATCTAAAGGACCTAAAGCATAAAATTGATTCGTACATGTTTTGTTGCTTGAATATATTTTATACTTTTATTAATCGGAAACGACGATTTTATTGGGGTCCTATTGTAGTACGGCTCCGGTGATACGAATCATTTTATAAACGTTTGTTATATATTAAATCGGTGTACCACGCGGTACGCGTAATTTTTTGTGATCTGTTATCAAAATTATAAAAACACCGTCTTTGACTACCTTCTGAAGAGATCGCTATTGATGCCATCGATTTTAAATTTGGAATGTTTAAAGGTAATTGTTGTTCAAATTACCTTTAAACATTCCAAGTCTTGTGTGCAACACAAGACAGAAAATATTAAAAAAAAACGACTTCTGAAATAAATGTCATGACAACAAAAGTAAATATTTTTTGGTAAAAAATCAAGCTTGAATACTATGTGCTACAGCTAGCTTCGAGTCGTAAAAAAATATGCAACTACTTTTAACTTTGATAGAAAATGTAGGTGAAACCCGACAGAATACATCTGCGAAACCTTATCGAGGTACATGCGTGATTTTATGTAGTTTGATTGCGTAGAAAATATTTATTTATTTATTTGTATATTGATACCATACCAACATTTTTGAATAGATCCGTTGTCTTTCTCTGATACTTTTCAGCAGTGTAAAATTTAGATAGGACCATTTCAAAATCAAATAATTCAGGTCAATTAAAACCCTGTTTATCTCTTTTATCTGTGCCGGGTATAAGATACTTCGCCAATGTCTAGTAGATGATGAAGGCACGAAGGCGATTTAATAGGTAAAAATAATGAAAATTTAATTTTGAATATGTAAGTATGTAGATGATGAAGGAACGAAGGCGATTTAATAGGTGAAAATAGGAAAATTTAATTTTTAATATGTAAGTATGTAGTGTGTCTTAATCGTGTGTGTGTATGTTTTATTTTAAAATCTTTTAGTGCCTCATATTTCATTTTCCATCATAACTTTTACTATTTTATAACAAAAATAGTGGGTGATGGGTGGAAGCTATCCCCCAACCAAGGGTTTGTATCCTCATTGATTGTTGCCATAGACGATTGAATTATTATCTATGTTGTTTTTGTCTCAAACGTCACTGTCCATGTCAAATTCTAACACTCAATTCTCTGTTTTCAAAATAATTCCGAAAATGCCAGGTGCTTTTTCAGAAATAATCGACGATATTGAAGATTTAATATCTTCGCAGGACATTACTCCCAAGGAAAGATATGCAAGCAGGAAAACTGTTAGCGTACGATCAAAAAAGAAGGAAATTAAAGACTTGGAACCCGTAGAAAAAGTGTTTTTAGAGAGCGTAGTACCAGGTACCATAACCTCTTAAAGTTTATTTTTGTTGTGTATTTGATCCTTTCCGAAGGAAAAGTTTTGTTAAGATACTAAAGAAAGTATTGCGAATTCGCTGTTATAATTAAATATATAATTGGGATATTTAGTAAATTTCGATATCGCGTTTTTGTCGTTAACAACTGCTTCAGTAATCACTATTATAACACCTGATTAAATATCGTAAGTAAATCAATAAGTAATGGTGTATAAACAGTAATGTAATAATCTTTCCATTATGAACTGAAAATTAAATGCTCGTAAGTTCCAATCTCATCCTCTTGTAGTTTAACATAATGTATTAGCTCTCTGTATTCTCATAATATCAACTCATTACCAGTTCACTACAAGGCACCTCTCCTTCCTCAATGAGAAGGGGCTTAGGCTGTGGTCCACCATGCTGGCCCAGTGCAGATTTGTAGACAGCTCTGTATTCTAATATAAAATTATTATGTGAACAATTTTATAACAAACAAGATGAAAGGCATAACATGCTCTCTGCGGCATGGGGTTTTATTATCATCATATTCATATCAATCTATTACCAGACCACAACAGGGCACTCTTCCCACAACAAGAAGGGGTTAAGGCCATAGTCCACCAAGTTGGCCCAGTGAAGATTGGTGGCCTTAACACACCTTTGAGAACAATATGGTGCACTCGCAGGCATGCAAGTTTCCTTCACTGATAAAGGAAGTGACATTTTAATTGCTTAAAACGCACATAACTTAGAAAAGTGAGAGCTGTGTGCTGGGATCTTAACTCCCTCCTAAAAGTGAAGTTGAAGTCCTGCATGGATGTTAAAACTGCCAATTTCCGTACTACTACAGGCCTGAGAATATAATTTAACAGATAAACCACAAACCTAACAGTTTTTCTCCCAACCAGGATTCACCTTATGATTTCTAGTTAAACGTACCTACCATTAGAACAAGGAAGCAGAATTATTATAAAATAAAATAAGATTATATATACCCCATTTGCATTCTATGGTTCCCGTTTTTTCACCTTTGCAGTTCATTGTTAACCCCTGGAGGTTGATACAGACCACTTTGGGTATCATTCCACTAAACCAAAAAAGCCAGTTACCGCTTGCTAGTAAGTAAATGGAATCAATATTCCAGGAACGCAAACAATCTATGTAAAGACATGGGGCTGTGCTCACAATAACTCTGACTCGGAGTACATGGCCGGGCTGCTGGCTGCTCAGGGCTACAAGCTTACGGAGGACAAGTGGGAGGCTCAGCTTTGGCTACTCAACTCTTGTACCGTGAAGAGCCCTGCAGAAGACCATTTTAAGTAAGTACAAGAATCAATTTTTTTTACTTTTCATCTTCAGGAGAGTGAAGGGGTAATATTTTATTTTGAGTTATATTAGGCCTTTATCCCCCCTACTGGTTTTTACCTGACTTTGTAGAAAAATGGTAAGTGACAGCTTGGAATCTCAGAGTTATAAGACAACTTTGCCAGGTTTTTTTCTGACCAACAGGAAAGTTGTGGCTCGCTTGACAATCCTTCGCCACTCTTCTCTAACGGTTGCCTTTCTTGCGCATTTATATAGAGGAGCCTCGATTGTGGTCTTCACTTGGTCCGTCCATCTCATTGGTGATCTACCGTGTGCTCTGGTACCTTCTACTTTCCCTTGATCCACTCAATGGGCACGTCATTACACCTGGACTCGTGACCGAAGAAACTAAGAATTCGCACTTGAACTGCAGAACATACTTGAAAGCTATATTGAAGTTCAACATTTTAAACTAAGATTTTCGTGGTTAATCAACATTTCTTAAATATGGTGCAACGGGTACATACCAGTTACATGGATCGTGGTCACGATGGAACCCGTCGTGGCCGCTGGGTCGAAATATCGACAAATCCCAAACTGTATTTAAGAAATAAAATGTAAATTTCAGAAATGAGATAGAGCTCTGTCAAAGCCGCGGCATCCACGTGGTGGTGGCTGGCTGCGTGCCGCAGGGGGCTCCGCGTGCCACATACTTGCAAGGCCTCAGCGTGGTCGGTGTGCAGCAGATAGACAGGATTGTTGAGATAGTCGAAGAAACGTTGAAAGGTAAACATATTTACTTTATTATCTTATTTATTTATCTATTCAAAGCACCACCAACAGAATCATATATATTAAATTTACATATGATAGTAGCCTAAGGTACTAGATGTTTACGCCATTTTTTTTTCATTATGGTATACACGCACACATGGTAACATGGTATATATATCCTTCCAAACTTCCTGTCCCTATCTAACATACCCAGGAATAGTGAAGAAGAAGCTAATCGCCCGTCGCCGCCGACAGTCAGTCAGTCGACTCGCTAATCGCTTGTTCCGGTATGGACATATTTAATTTATTATCTTATTTATTTATTCAAAGCACCACCAACAGAATAATATGTAACAAATTGAAATATGATAGTAGCCTAGGGTACTAGATGTTTACGCCATTTAATTTTTTAATATGTTCATACACGCACACGAAAACATGGTATATATATCCTTCCAAACTTCCTGTCCCTCTCTCACATACCCAGGAATAGTGAAGAAGACGCTAATCGCCCGTCGCCGCCGACAGTGTCGACTTCAGATCGCGTTGATAGAAAAACGCCGGTCACTTATCGCTTGTTCCGCTAAACCGCCTTATTCGGGTCGACCCACGCAAATATTTATTTATTTTAATTATTTATTTATTAGTAATCCAACAGCGTTACAAATTATTTCGGTTAAGGGTCTATCTTATTACTAAAATAAGGCCAAATCTGGATTACAAAAATAAACTGACAATTAAGTAATAGGTGCAGGTACAAAATATACAAAACAGTTACAGTGTGAATATCACGCAGCATGAATGAGTGTAAGTGGGTGTGAGTGTGCGTAAGTGTGTGCGTGTGTGAGTCTTGAATTATGTAGAAGTGCATTCTTAAATTAATGATATCACAACATTTATGAGAGATAATAAATGATGTGAGATGCAATTTAGTTATTTCTTTCTTTAATTGTGTTTTAAAAAATATATCAAGTTTTGAAGTAATCAAATATAATTAATTATCGTAAATAGTACGCCTAAATTCCTCAACCAAATAAAATGTGTATGGTGATTAAAAAGGATTGCTGCCGAATCTAAGGAACGCTTGAAGGTCAGTCTTAGAAATTTCTGGGTCTTCATCCTCTCCAGAGTCCTTTTATCACCACTAGATACACACAGGGTTATTCAAGGGGCGGATAAACAAATTCCTTAAAAGCCGTCACGCATCGATGGCTCCTCTGGTGCTGCAGATGTTTATGGGCGGCGGTGATCACTTATCATCAGGTCGAGATCACTTTAAGCTATAAGGCCTCCTTTGCGCACGTATTTTGTATTATCGTTTGTCAGCTTGCTATTTGTGTGTGCAATAAAGACTTCTTCTTCTCACATTGCCATTTAAAGTTATTTTAAAAGCAACCTGGTTAGACGCCACTGACACCCAGTAAAGGAAAATTGCATTAAACGGCCAAAATTCTCCTCCTATTCGAGTTATATATGAATTTTAGGGAAGGCAGTGCTTTTGCGCATGTATGAAGTGCACGCCACTGTTCACACCTATCTTCTTCTTCTTCATTGAGTCCTTCAACACCTGGTGGTGCTTAGGGCCGAGACTACTTTTCCATCCAGACCTATCCCGAGCTGCAGACTTCATCATCGTGTTCCAAGATAAGTTTGAAGCCTTCATTTCCGCTTCCAGAGACCGCTTCCATGTTGCCTTTGGCCTTCCACGTCTTCGTTTGCCTCCTGTATATAATAAATAAATAAATATACTACGACAATGCACACATCGCCATCTAGCCGTAGTAAGCGTAGCTTGTGTTATCAGTACTAAGATGACTTATAAAATACAGATAAACACCCAGACACTGAAAAACATTTATGTTCATCACTCAATCATTTTCCAGTTGTGGGAATCGATCCCACGGCCTTGGACTCAGAAAGCAGGGTCGCTGTCCACTGCGCCACACGGCCGTCAAATAGGACTATATAAGACTTATATATATTTATTTATTTAGGAAAACCAACCGCTAATACATTTTTTCTTGTCCAAGTTTTTACGTTGCGAGCTAAGTGAATGTTCAGCTTATTACAGGTTTTCACAACGTTTACAAATAATCTCAAAATTAATTACATTTTATATATAACTGCATTACAAAATAAATGTCTAAAAATATTTTACTAATTAATAATGTTAAAAATATAAGTAGAATTAAAATTAAAATTCATATTAAATTAATATAGGACGTATAGAAGCTTACATTTAATACAAACAGCATTTATAATATTTGTATGTATTCCAGGCCACACAGTCCGACTGTTCGGTCAGAAGAAGACAGATGGCGGTAGAAAAGCCGGCGGTGCATCCCTCCTCCTTCCTAAAGTACGCAAGAACCCCCTCATTGAGATCATACCCATAAACACGGGCTGCTTGAACCAGTGCACGTACTGTAAGACGAAACACGCAAGGGGTGAATTGGGGAGCTATCCCCCCGAGGAGATTGTCGAGAGGGCACGGCAATCGTTTAAAGAGGGAGTATGTGAGATATGGCTGACTAGTGAAGACACTGGTATGTAAAAAAAATCAATAATAAATATACTATGACAATACACACATCGCCATCTAGCCCCAAAGTAAGCGTAGCGGATAAACAAATTCCTTAAAAGCCGGCAACGCATCGGTGGCTCCTCTGGTGCTGCAGATGTTTATGGGCGGCGGTGATCACTTATCATCAGGTGACCCACTTGCTCGTTTGCCCGCTATTAATATAAAAAAAAAAGCATTTTTTTTTTAAATATATAGACAAGTGCTTGACTGCAATCACACCTGATGGTGATGAAGAATGAAGCGCGCTTGCCTAGAAGATGCCTATTCACTCTTGATTTGAAGGTACCCAGATTCAGTGGCGTGCATAGCCCTTGGACCCAGGGTATGCACAAGGTGTTCAACACAAACATAAAGTAAAATTTAGATTTTAGATATGTCGGTTTATAATCAAATTACTTTACGAAAGTTAAATCTTTGATTGATTTAATACTATCGTGTATCTACTGCTAATTGAATAAAAGTACATACCCTGATTTACGTCACAAAATTATGACACACCATTCGGCAGCATTTTCTAAGCACACTGATGATGATAATATTTTTTTCCAACATATCATGTTTTTAGCGTCTCTATGAAAATTATTAAGATCACAATATCCTTTATCATTCCACACTTTACGTATATTGGACAATAAAACAAAATGAAAGCAAAATAATCGATTGGTGTGTACAAAGCCGCTTAGCCAAGAATAGTTTTCGTAATATTTATTATTAAACATACGTGTTACTTTATCACCTTTTTTTTGGGATATTTGTAACATTGGTACACACCTTTCTTTGCGAATGATTTCTAATTTTACGATATAGGGATAGAAATTAAAGTTTTCTCTAAGTACTTTTTACAGGCACACTGAACCCAAACAAAGGCCGCACGAATATGCTTTCATTATAAAATGAATGAATAAACTATAAATTAACTATAACACATTAAACTATCACTCAAACTTTTATAAGTTACTGAATTTATGCACTTGAACCGTTTATTTATCACCAACGCCATTGAGCATCGTTCGAAGTATGTTCGAAGGTAAACAATAATGGCGATTGAATATGCCAATGAAAACATTGCAATCGAAATTAGTCAAAATATGTTTTTAATTTTTTTGTAAGTATAGGTTAGAACGCTATTTTACTTTGATATGTAAACAATAAATAAAAACAATATTTATTGTTAACTTTCTCACTTTCCAATGTTTCCTGAAAAACGTAAACTATTCATTCGTCATAATTAAGACAGCGTTTGATTTCATAACTCATTTTTAAAACGAAAGACTAATTTGATAATATTAGTTCCTTAATTTTCTTAAAAGACACTGTAAGGTATTTACACTTGTTAATGATATTTTTATTTCTAAAAAAGAATAATGGCAGTATACAACAATTACAAACCAAGCAAATCATTTTATTCATAAAAAAATCAAACACGTAATTGATTATCCACTTCCGTAAGCAGTGCTTATAGACACCTATACTTAGAGAATTTATGAATGAAACTGTTCACACAAGACCGATGCTAATCTTGTAAGTACAAGCGCACGATTATAACATTACACGACACACACTACTAACTTGCAACACATCTAGCAGAACGATTCTTTCTTTGGGCGTGATTATTTTATTTGATATTTCTATGCAACAGTAGATGGCGTCATATGTCGAGTGATTTATAATAATTGATTTACCCTGCAATCGATAACATGAGATTTAAATAATAATATCGGTATTTTTACGTGTTTTAAAAGGTAATTGATTAGCATTTACGGTTAGATATTAAAATACGAAGTATAAGATTTTATTTTTTACGCTATACGCCTCGTGCGCGCTGGTTGCGCTGTCGCCTGTCTAGCGACAATTGACCTAGAAGTTTGGCCGCTCATTACTAGATGGCGCTTTCATATATTTTTTACTTAGTGTTTTTTTTATTACAAAACTTTAATGGTCCTATCTGAAGGCTCTTTAAGACCCTGAGGGTAGGGTATGCACTGCTTATTTGCATATATGCAATGCACGCCACTGCCCAGATTCCGTATCGGGGAAGACGGAAGATGGGAGGGCATTCCAGGCCTTTGCGGTGCGGATCAGAAAGGAAAAAGCTTGCGTTATGGGTTCTAAGATTTCCTTGAGGTTCCTTGGCCCGTGTTCGTCTCAAGGATCTCAGCGATCTGCTAGGGAAAATATTCTCTGAATGATGAAATGTAAGTTTCAAAGGTACTGAGAATCCATCACAATAAAAGCTGCAACGCTGTGGAATGCACTCCCTGACGATATTCGTCGCTCTAAATCCCTTATTTGTTTATTTGGTTACCTGGGAGAGATCACTTTTAGTGATAAGGTCGCCTTTTGCCCGAAATTTTCAGAGCTTGTCTGGTGAATCCTAAATATAGGTACATACATACAATTATATTTAATAAATGTATGGGTATTTTATATATTGATATTAGTATTTATGTTTTGGCATGATTTTTAGTAGATTATCTTATTTGTATTTATATGTGAAATATATAAATGTGTATATCTCTTCTTTGGTTGCGTGGAAGAAATTGCTATATAGCAACCAAATTGTACTCTCTTGCTCTATGTGTATATCTCTGTAACTACTTTTTTCTTTTATATACAATAAAAGTGTATTATTCATTCATTCATTCGTTATTTACAAAACACTTCTTTGTGCAGGCACGTATGGTCGTGATATAGGCACAACCCTCCCGGCACTGCTGTGGCAGTTGGTGGAGGTGATACCCGAGGGTTGCCGGCTGCGGCTCGGCATGACCAACCCCCCCTACATCCTGGAGCACCTCGCAGAGGTTGCCAAGATAATGCACCACCCAAGAGTTTATAAGTGAGTGCCGCCTACCTGCCGGCTATGTTTCATCGCTAATCTTTTTAAAAAAAAAATCCAAACCGTTTTTCGATTATTTTCAATCTTTCTATTAACAATTCCATCTTCATCATGAGTTTCACAGTTTATAAATGTAACCAATATTTCATGGAGCACTGGCACAAATGAGTGATAGTCTATACACTACACGGTCAGCTGATGCGAACTATAGGCGCCGCCATATTGTCCTCGGCTGCCCTGACGAGCGCCTGTCACTTTATTCTTACTTCGCTGCCGACCGTCACGCGACATGCGACACACAGTCGAAAAAAGCAATGTAATACCGTTAGATCTCATTAAGACAAATAATTTTAATATATTTAAAAATAAATTGAAAGAGCATTTCATTTAGGTTAATTTTAAAAATGAAAAGGCCCAGGAACAGAAGAAGATGTTATGGTTGTATGGTTTTATGTTATGGTTTTTCTTTTATATTATGGTATTAAATGTAGTTATAACTTTAGAAACCAAATTGTATTAATTACATCGTAATATTATAATTATTATTAGTTTTAAAATAATGTTAATGAATTTTGGACGCCAATCTTTGCTGAATATTTAGATCGTGAATTACGCATAACATCTATGTTTTTTGTACCATGTTCTAGCAAAATTTAATAAATAATTAATAGAAGTTTCACTTTAAATGAATAAATAAATAAAATAAGTGTTCGGTTAAACTAAATCTATACGTATAGGGTGGTTCTATTATGTTCTACTTGTGTCCAGGTTCCTCCACGTGCCTGTACAGTCCGGCAGCGACGCAGTGCTGTCCGATATGAAGAGGGAATACACCCGGTCGGACTTCGAGCGAGTGGTGGACTTTCTCAGAAAAGAGTGAGTCAAATTCCCTTTATTTCCCACTACACGTCAGCTCTTGAATGCAATCTGACGTGATAGGTCAGTTTTGTTTTGTTTTAAACTGTGTCTGTCTGTATGTCCGTCCGTCCGACAGGACAGGAAAGGACAGGGCGGACGGACCTGTCCTGTGGGAACCCGCGGGAAGAGACGATGGTGACAACTGTATTCTGACCTGCCGTCACCACACGGCACTGGTTCATGGTTACCACCATTCAAAGTGTGCTATTTGTGTTACACAGGGTGCCCGGTATGACGATAGCTACCGACATAATCTGCGGCTTCCCGACGGAAACCGAAGCCAACTTCGAGGACACGATGTCTCTGTGCAGGAAGTACAAGTTCCCGTCGCTCTTCATCAACCAGTTCTTCCCGAGGCCCGGGACACCCGCCGCTAAAATGCAAAAAGTGAGTTTGATATACCATCACGAAATCTTTTGGGAATTGTATACTAACCAATTATGATTTATCTTAACTAAAATAAAAAGAAAACATGCAATAACACACACACTTAACACCTATTAAATTATTTTACAGCAATTAAGTATAACGTGTGTCTATCTCTGGTGCTGATGTAGAACTGCGCTCCGTTTGGTGTGCGCGCAGTGTCGTGCCCCGCGCCCCCCTCTAAGTTCGTGTAGACTAGGCTAATTCTCGGCTAATTTTATATTATATATATTCATCATCATATCAACCGATAGACGTCCACTGCTGGACATAGGTCTTTGTAGGGAGTTCCAAATTCCACGGTTTTGTGCCGCTTGAATCCAGCGGCTACCTGCGACGCGCCTAATGTCGTCCGTCCAACTCGTCGGAGGTCGACCAACGCTGCGCTTACCAGTGCGGGGCTGCCATTCCAGCACCTTGGGACCCCAACGTCCATCCCTCCTCCGAAATATGTGGCCCGCCCATTGCCACTTCAGCCTCGTGACTCGTTGAGCTATGTCGGTAATTCTGGTTCTTCTACAGATCTCCACATTTCTGATTTTATAATTAAGTAAGCGACCATGTTTCGGAGCCATAGGTCATCACTGGCAACACGCACTGTTCGAAGACTTTGGTCTTCAGGCACTGAGGGATTTTTGACGAAAAGATGTCACGAAGCTTCCCGAACGCTGCCCATCCGAGTTGGATTATATATATTATATTATATAATTTTTATATATTATATTTGAATTGGTTTATAGCACCATCACCAGCTATCAGCTTCTTCAAAAATGGTTCGGTTTCATAACGTCGTAATAAAAAATCACAAATGAGTACACGGTTACTTAGATTTCTTTCAGTTTGCTCGTGAGGTACCCAAATATCCAGCTTTTTTGTTTACCCAGTTTTTTCCAAATGCGCCAAAACTGTTTTTTGGTCAATTCCCAGTTCTTCAGCTACGTTTTAACTACTGATATGCCGATCTTGCTGCTTTTTCAAAAATTTTCAAAATATATCCGTAATAGGGCGACCATAGCGAGGTGCATCTTTGACATCAAGATTGAAAACGCTTAAACCAAATTCGTGCTACTCTCACAGACGCTGCACTAGGTCCATAAACAAAGCGAAAAGACTTTTTCGCCAACCTATTATTTAATTTTTATAACGTATTCTCAATATATAATACTACACTAAACATTAGAAGAGAAGAGATCACTATTTAGTGATAAGGCCGTCAAATTGTATACATCGTGTAAACTGGTTATTTATAATTTTTCCTGTAATTTAATGAAAAGTTTATTCATTCATTCATTCACTAACCTCACAATGTAAACCAAATAATTGATAAAATATTTATTATTACGTACCAATAATAAATATTAAATTAACAAAGACAATTATTAGGTATGAATAGAATTAACTAAACACAGCGACACTACAGCGAAGAGCAGCTGTCTGTATCGTTCTCGCTCGGGTACACTCCCGAGTTCACCCGATCGACCCTTTCACCTCAGAGGGTGACGGTTCAGCTTAACTTACCACCTAGGGTAAAATCTGTGTGCGTTGCAACAAAAGAAGTTATCATTTAAAAAGTGCGAAATGAATTTCTCTCGCACCAGGTACCAGGGCAAGAGGTCAAAAAGCGTACGAAAGAACTGTCAGAGTTCTTCCGCTCCTACGAGCCGTACGGCCACAAGGTTGGCGAGGTCCAGGAGGTGTTGGTGACGGATGTGTCGCACGACAAGAACTTCTACGTGGCGCACAACCAGTTCTACGAGCAGGTGCTGGTGCCCAAGGAGACCAGCTACATGGGCAAGATGCTGACGGTTCGGATCACCAGCGCCGGCAAGTTCTCCATGATGGGACAGCCCATGGGTGAGTGTTGTCAGCCGACGGACGACGTCAGAGGACGTTACAGCAAGCGTGTATTGTCGAAACAAAGAGCGGTTTGATATAAAGCAAACGCCATTTAATAATAACAAATACACCTTCACATTTTAGGTCTTTCGTTGCCTGGAAGAAATCGCTCTTGCTCTAGTACGTTTTATCATCATCATGATAAAATCAACCGATTGACGTCCACTGCTGGGCACAGGTCTTTTGTAGGTGCCAAACTCCACGATTCTGGGCTTTTTGTAACAAGATACAAGTGGCCTAGAATCGTGGAGTTTGGTCGTCAGAATCGTTGAGAATTCTGCATTACGTTCACATCTATTCAGTTTATATCAGACGGCCGATTGGCGCAGTGGGCAGCGACCCTGCTTTCTGTATCCAAGGCCGTGGGTTCGATGCCCAAAACTGGAAAATGTTTGTGTGACGAACATGAATGTTTTTGGTTGTATATTATAAGTATTTATGTATATTATTCATCAGTCATCTTAGTACCCATAACACAAGCTAACGCTAACTTTGGGGCTAGATTGCGACGTTTGTATTGTCGTAGTATATTTGTTTATTATTATTTATTATATCTTTGTAACTACTTTTTTCTTTGGTGAACAATAAAAGTGAATTCGTTCATACACATACAGGATCGCGCAACATCACACGCAAACATCACATGATTAGACAGATAGACGGTATTATCAGTTGAACAGACAGATAGACGGACGGACGGACGTACGCGTTGGGTGCACGCATTTGGGCGCTTTCGTTCGGAAAGCGTTGCCGAAAAAACAAACTTCATTTTACTGTTTCCAATCTTTTAAATTTTCTATCTTGTGAGAGATGAGAGCGGAGCCTGCTTCCAAGCAGCTTTGTCATACTAATAGGTCGGCGAATAGTAAAAAGTAGATTCCCGTACCTTCCTATATTCAATATTCTATTCTGATTAAAAATAAAATAAAAATAAATATACTACGACAATACACACAACGCCATCTAGCCCCAAAGTAAACGTAGCTTGTGTTATGAGTACTAAGATGACTGATGAATATTTTTATGAATAATATACATAAATACTTATAATATAAATATAAACACACAGACACTGAAAAACATTCCTGTTTATCACATAAACATTTGCCAGTTGTGGGAATCGAACCCACCGCCTTGGATACAGAAAGCAGGGTCGCTGCCCACTGCGCCAATCGGCCGTCAAATAGTTTAATTCGGTAAGAAACAAAGTGGTATCAATATATCGCTGAAGTCTTCTTTTAAGATTAATATTACTACCCCTGTGTCAGAAGACTCCGCCCACTCTGATTCTCTGATTCAATTAAATAAAAAAAAAAATCTTTATACTTTTTCTCTACTGCTTCCAGACAAACCGAAGATGCCAGGACTGGCACAGCCGCTGAAGAAGGGCGAAGTCTCGGGGCTGTTGCAAGCGGAAACCAAGAGGGTGGTGCCTGTACCGATTTTGATGTTACTATTAGCCGTAGTTGTAAGATTGTTATGGATATTTTTATAGTCGTATTTTTAATATAGGTATTTATGTAAGTTTTAATGTATTGGGTTTTATTTTTTCACTGTTTTCGTCTGCGGCTACTGTCCCATTAATTAAAATTCAAATTCAAAATTCATTTAGTTCAAGTAGGCCTAGTTTATAAGCACTTGAAACGTCAAGTCAGTCTGTTTGTAGTGACTCTACCACTGGTTAAGAAAGCAGATTCCACTGAGAAGAGTCGGCAAGAAACTCAGTAGATTGCTCTTTTCCAACATAATTTTATAGCTTAACAATTTTAAGATTTTTTCTGTTTTGTGAGAGATGAGAAGGGAATTCGTCTTGTCGTTAAGGAATTCATCAATCGTGTGGTAACCGCGATTGGTTAAATGTGTTTTAATATATGGTTTAAACTTAGGTAAAGGTAATGTAGATTTTGACAATAATTTCGGGTTTCACGTTACTATTTATTTATCCATCCATCGAGGATGGTACTTTTGCTCTAAATGAAAGGCATCCTGTGTCCTTTTCTGTACTCCTGATGGCGTGAATTCAAAATATCATGATGATCGGATAAGTGAGAGCTTCCCAACCTGGGCGCCGTAGAAAGTACAGAGGTGCACCGAAAAATATTTTTTTGGTACTCTTTTTGCAGCGATTTTCGGGCTTGTCCCACCGAGGTCAGTAGTTTTATTTTTCTTAATCTTTTGTTAAGATTTATTATTTATTATGGTTTCATTACTTTTTATAATGAGGATGAAGATTAAGAAGAAGAAATGCTTTATTGCACACAAACATAAAAATATACATAAAATAAAGAATAAACAAAAGAACAAGAATTGTAGGCATGCAAAGGCGGCCTTATTGCTGCAAGCAATCTCTTACAGGCAACCTCTGGTAGAAGGAAAAGCAAAAGTGCGGGATAGTGCAATTATATATACATATATATTGGAATATAAATAGACATATATAAACATAAATATAAAATAAATAAATATATAAATATATAGTGGAAGTAGAGAATTACAAATAATACACAATAATAACGATATTTGTTCAAATTACTTCACTCAAAGACAGATAGTGGTCTTTAAGATGTTTTATTTTTTAAGCCTATATGCCTGACTAACATATACATCTTGTGAAAACTAAGTATAATTTGCTATACTCCGCGAAAAGCAGGAGAATCTTTTTCTCATTTTATAATTTCTTCAATCCTTATACTCCACACCAAACAGATCTTCGGCAATGTTCCCTCTACGCATGTTTCGCTCCGAAACCGGAGCATCCTCAGGAGATGTTGACTTTACAATGAATAATTGTTAATTCAAATTGTTTATTGTAAACTCGACAACGACCTGAACCTTTCTCATTGTGGGAGGAGACCCGTGCCGTGCCTCGATTAGTGTTAAAATCTGCTATTCTATATTAACCAATCGTCGCCAGAGTAATTTACTCTTAAAGTAGTTAAATCGCTTCGTACCAAATTTAAAGAAATAGGTATACTTACAGTAGTCTCGCAATATATTTTTAATAATATAATCTTTATTAAACAAAACATAAGTAAAATGTATGTAAAAACATAACAAAAAGTCGATATAAACAGTCGACTAACTAGAAACGGACATAAATTAGTGATATCTGCATATCGTCTGAGAAAAGTACAGAAATCCTTTGTGGGGATGGGTATATGCTTTTATAACATGATACCGAAGGTGATATTAGATCTACCTTTACCTAAGTTTAAACAATATATTAAAACACATTTAACAAATCTTGGTTACTACACGATTGATGAGTTCCTTAACTCCGCTCTCATTGAAATATGTAAGAAATGTGAATTTTTAATGTGAGAAGTCTTAAAAACATATAATATTAATCAATGAATTAAATATCAATTATTGCAAAATATATCTTATAAGGTAATAAAGTAGGATCAAGTAACAATTAAACAGGATTTATTGACAACAGTGCCACCTTCACTAGCTAAGAATTATTTAAATAAAAATACATTAAAAATAAACAAAAAATTTCACAATAAAGTATATAAAACGATGAAAATAATAAAATCATAAAAATATTGGATAGAAGCAGGCGTGACTGCGGAAATCCATGATATATTATAAAAAGTAAGCTAAATTTGCTATATTCCGCGAAAAGCAGGAATCTGTTTAATAAAAACATGCAAATTCTCTATTGTCACTTAGTCAGTTTTGATTTAGGGAAGCCGATAAAACATGACACCTCGCTTCAAATTGTTTTGTTGAGTTAAACCATGGTTAAACACCTCACCGCGATCAGGTTTAACACAAAGCGGAATCCGACACAAGCACGCTCCGTTGCGCCCATTCAAACGATATTATATAAGATTAAACACCGTCTGTCCATCCTCAGTGCTTAAACAACGTTATATTCACGAACTAAGTGTTTGTATGGAGTGAATTTTCTTTACGGAAAAGTTATAGGTCCGGTTTATTATCTTCTCAAATTCATTCTAAATACCATAAACATTAAGGTTTAACTTCGCAAATTAATTTTTGTGTCTATACAATATTTAATTCAAAAATATTTTTTTTTCAATTACGATGTTAGCATTTTTACTCTATAAGTCAGGGCTGCCCAACCTGCGCGCCGTAGAAAGTACAGAGGTGCACCACGTTTTTTTTTTATAGTCATAATTGATGGTCCCAGCAGATGGTACACCTGATGGTAAGTGGAAAACTATCACAGGGTCTGCAAGGAGCGCGTCATCAATTTGCTGGTGTTAAGCCTCATTTGCCTGTAATTGCACCGGCAGCCACGCCCTCAAGGGCTGACCGAAACTCAGAATTGCAACAATGCTGCTTAGCGGCAGAAATAACCATGGCGATGGTACTTTGAAAAAACTAGTAAAATTTTATTTTTTTGATACTTTTCGTGTACCGGTGTCACGACTTATCCCACATTTTGAAAAATTGTGTGGAGAGCACAAAGCTTAGCCATTGCATTGTTGGGTTAGTTTTATTTTTCTTAATTCTTTGTTAAAATTAATTACGGCTTCTAATAATAATCAATAATAAATGCTTTTAATTCAGGCCAAATACCCATATGACAAAAACGACAAAAATTAAAACAAAAATACTGTGAAAACAATATAAAAATTAAAAACAATAGTAAAATTTAAAATTTAAATAAACATCCAATAACAATTACAAATTTCTAAATCTAAAAAATAAAATAATGAAAACTATATAAAAAAAAAAAAGTTTATATCCGATTCGCACTGCGATGTTGTTTCAACCAATGCCGGAAGAAGGCGACATCCAAGTGCTCGTACATTGCGAATCTCATTTTTAGAGCGACGTCATCGTTCCCAAAAGGAAGCTATTCTGGAACGTGTTAAGGCAAAGAACTCGGGCAGTCTTGCAGTCTTTTAAAAAGGGGATGTTTTAATTTTTGCGCCTATCTGCCTAACTAACAAGTACCTATATATTTTAACTCGCTAGCGCGGGCGCCGTGACAAATTTTTTAACCTATAAGTGTGCCGCTAGCTTAATAGGGTTGGGAACCCCTGCAATAAGTATTTTTGGTCCTAGCAGTTCGTTTTAAACAATGTGTCCTAACAAATTTTTTACAGCGAGTCTATACAATAGATGAATTCCTTAATGACAAGGTTGTTGGAAGTACAAAGCTTCGCTTCCATCTCTCAAATGACAAAATAATTATTGTAAAACAGATGATGTTGGAAAGGAGCTGAATTCTTTGCCAGCTTCTTCTTGGTAGGATCTGCCTTCAGAACCAGTGGTAGGTAGAGTCACAACGAACGGACAGACTTGACGTTTAAAAAGTGCTTATATTAGTACTACTTGAATTTATTTTTTTGAACTTGAATTTATTTATTCTACTGAGAAGAAGCCGGTATAACTCGGCAGGAAAAAACCAACTATTTACATTTGGACATTGTTTTTTCTATCTTGTGACTGAGAGAAGAAAGCGGAACCGGATGCTTCCAAGTAGCCTTTTCATTTAGGAACTCATCAATTATATACGCGGTAAACCGAATGTAAGCGTGAATGAATGAATGAATGAATAAATACACTTTTATTGTACACCAAAGAAAAAAGTAGTTACAGAGACATAAATACATATCATGAGAGTACAATTTGAGATGCGGTGATATGCGGTGCGGTGATGCGTTCTAGTTATGTGCGTTTTAAGTAATTAAAATATCACTTGCTTCAACGGTGAAGGAAAACAGTGTGAGGAAACCTGCATGCCTGTTCTACAAATGTTCTCAAACGTGTGTGGAGTCCACCAATCCGCACTGGGCCAGCGTGGTGGACTACGGCTTTAACCCCTTCTCATAGTGGGAGGGACCCGTGCCCTGTAGTGGGCCGATAATGGGTTTATAACGATGATAAAAGTTAACTCGCTGTAATGTTTTTTTTTAAACATATAAGTAAAACTTATGCATTGGTAGGTCCAAAATTATCTTAGGAATCATATTATTTAACTAACTAAAAAAAAGTAACTTTAAGATACTCAATCCCACAATCCCGCAAACATATCTTCAGAATAAACTTTTAGAACTTTAAATATACCTTAGAGAGATTGGAAAGATGTCGTACGCTCAATCTGGGAAGAGACAAAAAGTGCGGGAAGTAAAAGCAGTTGACAATGTGGACTACTTCCAAGGTAAGCTTTTGTCATTAGCAACCTACTTATGTCATTAAATACCGTAAATAAACGAGAGATGTGTGGCTTAGCAGCAGAACCAAATATTAGTTCACGCATAATGGGTAAGCAACCTTGACTCGCCCAGTAAATAGATGTGTTGGCTTTGGAGATTTGAAGAAGAATTGGTCATGTGATGCGTAAATCAGAGCTCCTTAAAAAGTCATTTTCTGCCATAAGAGTGCAATACACGTTGCTTTCCGAATACTCATGGGCCTACCGCGGTATTGTAGCGCTACGACAATGTTCGCCGAATCGAGAGTGCCTGACTTATTGTATTGTTAGAACTCGTGTAACATCTTTTTTGATTTTTTTGACACTCCGTTACAAAAAACTGACACCCTGAAGTTAGCCATAAAGTTTGAGAGTGTACATTTGTAATTGTCAAAGTCTGCGGGCTCATACGGGTGAATTTAATTTATTCAATTGTACACAAATATTAAATTTTAATGTCGAGTGTAACTTTGTTCTCCCATAATGAGTCTATTAGTATTCCAAATTTAAATAAGTTTATTAAGTCCATTTCTTTAATTATTTAGAAAACTTTCAATGTATTAAACACCTATTTTCTATCGTTTGTGTCGTTTTTTCTACAAACGTAGAATAAGGCGAAAGATAAAATTTCTGAAAAGGTTTTTATCTTGTTACGCCAAAGAAGTAGAGCTTCTAACGCGTGTACATTCAGGCTTTACACAGATTTGTTAAAAAAAAATTTATATCTGCCATGACGCCTTCCTTTTTTTATTGCTTGCTTCTCAGGAACTTTATCTGAGGTTTGTGTGCTACTTTCAGGCATAGACAAAATAGAGTACAACAACATGGCGACTCCCGCCGACACAGCCAACTTCCGCTTCTACAACTGCACCGAGCGTGTACACTCGCGCACTATGGAGGATTGGCTGAAGTACAGCGTCTCTATGACTGATTTTAGGAATAATGGTATGGTTTAGTTTTACCATGACGACTTCTTTGGCGCAGCGGTGAGCGCTGTGATTTTAAGTTGGCGGCGCCGCGTTCGATCCCAGGCAGGGGCATTTTGAGAATTTATAATTTTATAATTATATCTGGTTTGGTAGGAATGATTAAATGACCCTCTTACCCGTGAGTATCGTACGAGGCGACTAAGGGAATATAACAAAGGACGGGTAGCAGCGTCCCTTATGCTACTACTACTGTTTGCTGATTATTGGCAAACCCTCCCGTTGGAAGAGGCTTTTAGGCCTTTAGCAGTGGACAGTTATAGGCCCTTGATGAAAGATTAAAATGCTCTGACTCCCCCAGTTTGTATTTGCCCTTGAACGTTGTGTGTTAGTCGGTGAGTTGTACTTACAGAAATTAAAATTAGCCATCAATATTAAATCATCAATATTAGAAGTAAATATAAACTTGTTGTGTAGTTTACCATGCTACATAAAATTGGTAATTTATTCAAGGGAAATTGTATATTAGAATAAATTACAATATGAACTCTTTGAAATGTCTCTCAACAAGTTCAAAGGTAAACTTATAGAACATAGAGATATAAAACGTAAACTTATAGAATGATCCCATTATAATATTAACGATTACGTAACGATAAAAAAAAACCTTGGGTGTGAATTACTTCATAGCTAATTAGTAATTGGCTGGGTGATGGTGATAACAAAAAAAATACCCGGCTAAGTTGCTGTGGGCTCTTAGACTAGGACGCGTTTGGAACCCTCCTAGCTTTAGATTTGAAGTTAACGAATGTTGTTATAATCATCACCTCACAATAATGGTAGCATGTATGTATGAAGCGGTGATAGCCTTGTTTAAAGCCGATAGTGTTGCCCAAATGCAAGAACAAGACGAGACTTAGCCAGTCTTGGTCTTGGTCTTGCGCCAATACACCTGGTCTTGGTCTTGGTCTTGGTCTTGCGCTCCCAGTCTTGGTCTTGGTCTTGGTCTTGCAGCAAGAGTCTTGCAAGTCTTGCAATTACCTATTAGTCTATTACTATTTATTAAAGTTTACTTTAAATCTTAGAAAAACGTATTAGAATTGGAACATTGTGAGCTTGAATTAACATAGCCATAGTAAAGATCAAGCAGATTAATAAATAACTGAAGATTTGATAAGAAATTCGAAAAATCAACTGACCTATATGCCGTTTTCCATGGAAGTAACTGTTTCTTAATAAACATTTATGATTTATAAGCTTACATTTGCTAAAACATGTAAAAAAACAAATTAATTACAATAACTTCACTGTATTTTAAAGAACAATACTTATCTGTCTAGAAAGAGATTGAACCCTCAACTTATAAGAAATTTAATAAAAGAGTTTTACGATTTATCATTTATTTGAATAAAAAATAAAATACAACACAAATCAACAGCTTTATCATTAGGTTATGATACTTTATATCAATTCTTTTGACCAAGAATTAATACAAAGTAACCATCTGGCTGACTCATCACTTAACCTATTTCTATGTTTTCTAAATACTAATGATGCTTTAGAAAATAACCTCTCAGCAGGTACTGAAGTTGCAGGTATTGAGAGAAAATCACGGGCCATTTTCGATAAAATCGGATACTCTGTCTCATGCGTCCTCCACCAATCTAAAATCACCAATCTGAAACTTATTTATTCTTTGGAACACCTGTAGGTACTCTTAAAATTCGAAATTATTTTGCATGAATAGTGTCAAATGTTATGATTTCGGCGCGGCGGCAACGATTGTTTTAGATTTCAAAAGAAGCCGCCGGCGCGTGTATCATAACCATGTACTTCCGAAAAGCGGCAAATTTCTTTGAGAAGTAAGTACAAAACCTTTGATGCCGCATTATCAAAGTGCCGATGGTTAAAACATAACTATGCATGCACTCAGTTTGATTTTAATAGATATTTTTTTATTCGCTATGTTTATGGTATTAGTCGTAATGCGCATAGGTCCAGTTTTTCATATTCTTTGATATAGTTCTTTGCGTCTCATAGAATTCCTAAGCGTACCTACCTACCTATACACCGAACTGTTACACCTAACTACTCCGTGAAATAGCGCTAAGTCCTAGCTGCAAGACGCAAGAGTCTTGCAGGCTATGTCTTGTTCTTGCTCAAGTCTTGCACGGTCAGTCTTGGTCTTGGTCTTGCTAAAAATACGCGGTCTTGTTCTTGGTCTTGGTCTTGCAAAAACGCAAGAACAAGACCAAGACTGCAAGACCAAGACAGAATTTGGGCAACACTAAAAGCCGAAGCTTTAACGGGTTTCCTTTGCACGCACCACTGACTTTTAGGAGTTATGTGCGTTTTAATTTAAGCAATTTAATTAACGCGTGCTTTAAACGTCGAAAGGGCCGACAAGGCAAAGCAAATAGCAGAGGACAGGATAAAATAGACATGGTTGGAGGAGGCCTTTACCCAATCTGGGGTTCTTGTGATAAGCTAACATTTGTAACGATAAATTTAATTTTTGTGTACCAAACCTAAAATACTAATGTAAAACCGGCTTAGGTATGTAAATTTAAGTTAAAGGAAATAAAAGGCTTTTTTATTTTTATTTTATTTTAATTATTAAACGGCGAAGGAAAACATCGTGAGGAAACCTGCATGCCTTATAGTTCGCCATAATGTTCTCAACGGCGTGTAAAGTCTACCAATCCGCACTGGGCCAGCGTGGTGGACTACGGCCTTAACCCTTCTCATTCTGAGAGGAGAACTGTGACCTGTGCTGGGCCGGAAATAGGTTCATAAGTGCCCGTGATTACGCCTACATAAACGATTTTTTTTTTTAACTTTCCAGGATCAGACGCCCAAGGCAGGCCGACATTCAACCGCACATGGGACGACAACTCAAACACCATAGACAATTACAAACGTTGCATCAAAGCGTTCTACGATCTCTGCACGAAACTCGGCGTGAAATACTGGACCGCTTTCGATACTGATTTAGTTCCGCAGACAGATAACTGGGAGGAGAACAGAAGTAACTGGGACGATATTGTGGAGTACATAAACGAGTTGGCGCAAAAATGCCAAGTCAAACTGCTGTGGATAGCGCCGGATTTACATTCACACCCGAGGTAATTATGTTTTATTATTTCGCTAACTAAAGCGAACGCGTTGATAGCCCTGTGGGAAGGACTTCACTTTAGAGAAATCGAGTTCGAAAGGAAAACCTCTAACTACAAATAAATACATCTAATAATTGGAACACACCACTCCAGTCTTCATTGGACCAAATAGAATTTGTGACTGACACAATATCGTTTGGTGGTCAAATTTGTGCTCAGATTGAAACCTCATTAAACCTTGTAGCCACATCGTCTCTTGTTGGAAACTTTAAAATTCCCACCTTTTGGTAGCGCCGGATATTTTCTAAGTTATGTGCGATTTAAGGAATTAAAATATTACTTGCTTCAACGGTGAAGAAAAACATCGTGAGGAAACCTGCATGCCTGAGAGTTCTCCATAATGTTCTCATAGGTGTGGGGAGTCCACCAATCCGCACTGGGCCAGCTTGGTGGACGACGGCCTTAACCCCTCATTGTGGGAGGAGACCCACACCCTGTGCCGGGCCGGTAATGGGTCGATATATTTATTTATTTTGGCGCCTCGCTGAGCGCTGTGAATTTAAGTAGGCGGCCCCGAGTTCGATTTCCGGCAAGGGCAATTTGGGACTTTATAGTTTCTGAAATTTCTCTGGTCTGGTCTGGTGAGAGGCGAAGACGTGCCACCAAACGATTTAGTATTCCGGTGCGATGTCGCGTAGAAACCGATTAGGGGCTATGACTAACATACTCCCTAACAGGTTTAGCCCGCTACCATCTTGAAAAAAAAAGTGTGTGTACTTTTTAAGAAGTAAGTAGAAGTTATACTTCTTTGGCATGACAAGACAAAAATCTTTTCAAAAATTTTATCTCTCCCCTTATTCTACGTTTGTAGAGAAAACGGATACTAACAATAGAAAAAAAGTATTTAAAACATTAAAAGTTTTATTATAACGCATTATCTAGTTAAATAAAGTTTATTAAAATATCTATTTGTTTCTACATAATTAAAGAAATTGACCAAGATTCACTCAACATTAAATTTTGTGATTTATGTACAATTGAATCAATTAAATCACCGGAATGAGCCCGCGGACTTTGACAATTGAAAGTGTACACTGTCAAACCTTATAGCTAACTTCAGGGTGTCGGGTTTTTGTGTCGATGTGCGCGCGCATCGTAAAAATTTACTCTGATCATTTATCCCTAACGTGCCAAAAGAAGTATAACTTCAAAAAATACTTTGTCCCCCAGATATGCCTGCGGTGCTTTCACAAGCAACGAAGCAACCTCGTTCGTGCAGGCCGCGACTCAGATCAAGAGATGTTTAGAAGTCTCGCAGCGTTTGAACGCCGAGTGCTTCCTTCTATGGCCCTACAGGGAGGGTTACGACGCCATCTTCCAAACCGATGTTGCCAGGGAAATAAAGCTATTCGCGAAATTGCTAAAAATCACCGCTGAATACAAGGATAGGATTAATTATAGGTATAGATCAGGGAATAACACACACACACACAACACATACGTAAACAGGTGCTATGGTAATAAGTTGGACCGTAACATTAGGAAGATCTTCCTCCAGAATTACAAAATTCATTTATGCCAAGAAGGCCCAATTTATAAGCACTTTTGAAAGCTTCAGCGCAGCCCAAATAATGATATTTATTGGTAAAATTTGGCTACTTTACGTTCCAGTATAGCATTTACTACGAAATTCAAAATTCATTTATTTCAAGTAGGCCTAATTAATAAGCACTTTTGAAACGTCAAGTCAGTCTGTTTGTAGTGAATCTACCACAGGTTCGGAAGGCAGATTCCACCGAGAAGAGCCGGCAAGAAACTCAGCAGATTGCTCTTTTTTAACCTCATTTTACAGTTTACAAGCTTTTAAATTCACTATCTTATGAGAGATGAGAGCTGAGCCTGCTTCCAAGCAGCCTTGTCGTTAAGAAATTCATCGATCGTATAGTAACCACGATTGTGCTCGGAGACCGAGGTTCTACCATACATCTTTAGAAGTTGTATATACGAAATGAAAATGAAATGACGTAACAGTATAACAATACACGTAACAGAATAAATAAATAAATATAATTGGACTCAGAAAGCAGGGTCGCTGCCCACTGCGCCAGTCGGCTTTCTGAGTCAAAGGCCGTGGGTTCGATTCCCACAACTGGAAAATGTTTGTGCGATGAGCATGAATGTTTTTCAGTGTCCGGGTGTTTATATGTATATTATAAGTATTTATGTATATTATTCATAAAAATATTCATCAGTCATCTTAGTTCCCATAACACAAGCTACGCTTACTTTGGGGCTAGATGGCGATGTGTGTATTGTCGTAGTATATTTATTTATTTATTTATATTTAAAGCAGAATTGTATTACTTGTTGAACAATCTACTATTATTTATTTACAGGTGTCAGCTACTAATAATGCCTTACCACGGTAGCTTCGGTAGAAATTACAGTAGCTTTGGTAGCTCATCATGGCAACCCTCGTGTAGGGAGGACATGCTTAACCGATACATGTGGGACATGACCAGCTGTCTGTACTTCCTTAAGCACCACAGTTTGGAGAGGTTTTACAAAGTGTGCACTCCGCCTGGACATCACATGTATATGGCTAATGTGTAAGTATAGAACAAACATTTATATTATAGACTTTCTTTTTTTTTTACTTGTCTGTTCTACGTCCTTCTTCCAGAAATTCATCAATTGAAAAATAACCTTGTTCAATAGCCACTTTTTAAATGAATTCTTTTTTTATACGGTAGTGCGGCTATTGATTTTTGGATTGCATTGAATATATTTGCACACATGGCACTACAGTTTTGCAAATACATGGCTGTCCTAGTGCACTTATTGAATATTAATCTTTTTTCGGGTGCGCTTTATATAATAATAATAACAAATATACTACGACAGTCAGACAGACAACAGACTATCGCCATCAGTGGCGCGCATAGCCCTGGGACCCAGGGCATGCACAAGGTGTTTAGCACAACATTTTAGTTGCAAAACTTTATTGGTTCTATCTGAAGGCTCTGTATGACCCTGAGGGTAGGGTATGCACTGCTTATTTGCATATATGCAATGCACGCCACTGATCGCCATCTAGTCCCAAAGTAAGTGTAGCTTTTGTTATGGGTACTAAGAAACTGATGAATAATTTAATGAATATGCATAAATACTTATACAGATAAACACCCGAACACTGAAATACATTTATGTTCATCCAAACAAACATTTTGCAGTTGTGGGAATCGAACCTACGGCCGTGGACTCAGAAAGCAGGGTCACCGCGCCAATTGGCCGTCGTCTTAATAAAATTATAGACTTATTTTTTTACTTGGCTGTTTGTTCTTCGGCCTTCGACTGTTTGTTTTCCCGGTATAAAATATATAAGTTGTTATATTATATATGTTACTCACTTTTCCAACTTTATGCCAAAAATCATGGTTATTTGTTACTTAGTAAGGGTGTGAAGGAAGGATAAATAAACAAACTTTCACATTTATTATGAAAGTTAGGCTCAATTTGCTAAACTCCGCGAAAAGCAGGAGAAGCTGTATGGTGTAATTTATAATTTCTTCAATCTTTATGCTCCACACCCAACAGATCTTCGGCAATGTACCCTCTACGCACGTTTCGCTCTTTACAATGAATTATTGATAAGATTAACAATTATTCATTGTTAAGTGAACATCTCCCTTTGCGTGACTAGATGGAAGACAAAGTATTCGGCAAATAACTTTTTATCTCGTGCGTGCAATGCTTTCAACAGCAAATATTGTGAGACGGACATTTTTTATGTCAAAATTGGCACTTTTAGCAAATTTATTATGCTTTGAAGTTTTTGTTTTTCTTTTATGTTTTGATTTAATTTTTGTTTCATTTTCGCTTGTACTTATTCCTAAGCAATTGTGGTTAATGTTATCGTATTATATGTATAACTAAGTTGTGGAAAATCATTGGTTTATGTGATATAAAAATACGGCATTACTTTTATGTGTAATAGTACTGTTTGTTTCCCTTGCTAATAAATAAATAAATAAAATCTCATGAGGTGTCGGAGCGAAACGTGCGTAGAGCGTACATTGCCGAAGATCTGTTTGGTGTGGAGTATAAAGATTGAGGAAATTAAAAATTAAACCATTCAGATTAATAATAAGATATAAATTACACAACAGACTACGCGGAGTAAGTATAGCAAATTAAGCTTAACTTTGAAGATAAATGTGAAAGTTTGTTTGTCCGTTTGTTTTTACGGTGAAGGAAAACATCGTGATATATATATGATATGATAATGACTTTTCAGGTACAATATGTTCGGCGGGGTGACAATATCAAACAACTTCAATTATTCCGACGTTAAAACCACGACTCTGATGATGAAGTGCGTTCTCGATCAGGTTAATTTTAACACGATTTTATTAACTTCACTGGTATCTATTTAACTCGGCATAATGTATATGTACGTATGTCAAATATCTATCTATCTATCTGTATATATAAAAGAGAAAGTGTGTGGGTATGTTCCGTATAGGCTCCGAAACGGCTGGACCGATTTCAATGAAACTTTCAGGGAATCTCCGGATTGACCTGGCGAGTAATCCTGTAAATTTTGGTGACGATCGGAGCACTCCTATTTTTGAACTGTCAAACTGTCAAATACAGCTTTTATTTACTACGATGATATTCTACTGTTGGGAGTACATGGGTGTAGATAATGATCTTCACCCGCTCGAGAAGAGAATAGAAGAGAATGAATACGAAGAGAAATAAATGATTTAATATATTATTTGACCTAAATTAAAAATTTAATAATGTAAGTTTATTGTTTAAATAAAATAAAGCAAAATCTAGCCCGGCGAAGCGGGCTGGGTACGCTAGTGTATATTAAAAATTCAGATACAATTTCGGAATTTCTCAGTGATTGCGGCCTGAGTGCTTAGCCAACTAGGTTTTCAAAACATCCAAAAAAAAAAATCAAATTCATAAATGTTTTATTCATGTAGGCGTTTATACATTTAACATGTTACACTAATGTTAGTGATGGTGATAACTTCATTCGTTAACTTTAAACTAAAGGAGAGTTCCAAACGCGCCCTGGTCTAAGAAGAGCCCACAACAAACTAAGCCAGGTTTTTTTTGTTATCACCATCTCACAGACTAGTTAATGTTGAGTTTCAAAGTTAGAGCAATTCATATCCAAGCTTTTTTTATCATACATGTAATCCTTAATATTATAATAGGATTTTTCTATAAGCTTACGTTTTTTATAAAAATTGGAATTATTTAAAGACATCTCAGGGATTTCACAGATGAATGAAATGAGAGTAGAACTATACAGAATATCGCTCTTTAAAAAGATAATAATTATGATGAAAAGGGCGCTCCGAAATACTCTTAGGTATACTTATATTATAAACAACGTGTAACCGAATCACGAAATACTGTTGAAGAATCCATAAGTATATTTCATAAGGTATCACCCTGTAAAAATATTAAATCAAAGAAGCATATTTATTTTTCCATACAAACGAATTAAAATATTAACTGTTTACTTATGACAACCCTATTGAAGGTAAAAGACTGACACGCGCATAGTACATACGCTACGCGTCGCGTACCAATTAAAGTGACAGGAGTCACTTGATTTAAATTTAGCATGCGTTCTGAACTATGGCAGTGGTTTACTCAAAAACTATAAGCGTAACATTTACAGTGCAATATACTAGGTTACATAAAATTCATAATTGCATACAATTCTACAATAAACTGCCAATTGACATCTCTTAAAAAGTTCAAAGTTTGTATTAAACTTAAGCTTATAGAGAAGTCCTATTATAGTATAAAGGACTACGTAATCGATAAAAAAGCTTGGGTGTGAATTATTGCTCTAACCAGTTTGCTCTTCTTATAATTTTAAATGACATTGTGAAATGGTGATAACAAAAAAAAAACACCCTGCTAAGTTTGTTGTGGGCTTCTTCTAAGAGCAGGACGCGTTTGGAACCCTCGTAGCTTTAGTGTTAAGTTTACGAATGTGGTTACCGCCATCATCTCACTACCGTGTAATTCTTATGTACGCATCAAAAGTGCCACCTATGGGCCTACTTGAATAAAGATATTTTAGACTTTGACTTTGTTTCACAGATTAGTTGCAGAGACAGTACATAATGTATCTTTAAACCCTGTGATGTATTATTTCGGGTTTCATGTACACGTTGTACAAACAAACCGCCAGATAAAACTGCAGTCAAGGCCTTATTTTTTTCTCTAGGGCGCAGCACCCCCTGGCGGCATAAATCTGAAGCTCCCGTGCCGTCGGGACGGCGACCTCCGCGACCTGGTGACCTTGTACGTGAAGTATATGGACGCGTTTGCGAAAGGCTTGCGGCTGGCCTGTACTATCGTGGCTGAACAGGTTTTCGTGAAACAGTTACAGGTGAGTTTTTTTTATTTATTGATTTTTAATTCAATCAGTAAGTACGTCATCATATCAACCCATTATCGACCCACTAGAATACACGGGCCTCTCACAATGGGTTAAGGCCATCCACCACGCTGGCCCAGTGCGGATTGGTGGACTCCACACACCTTTGAGAAAATTATGAAGAACTCTCAGACATGCCGGTTTCCTCACAATGTGTTCCTTCACTGTTGAATCAAGTGATGTTTTGATTACTTAAAACGCACATAACTTAGAAAAGTTAGAGGTGCTGGGATTCGAACTCGGCCCAACGAAAGTGAAGTCAAGCATCCCACCGCTTTCACCGCTTCCAATCAATCAATCATTACGGTTAACACCAATCACACTAATAAAATACGTAGCAAATTGACAAGAGAACAAAAGAAAGAAAAAAGATTAATAAAACAAAATTCATAAATATAACATTATCATTAAAATAACGTTACAATAGACCTACTAGTACCTAACTATGCTATTGTTACACAATCAAGTTAAGTTAAAAACCTAGTTTGATCCTAGTTAACAAAAATAATGGTATTAACTTTAAACACTGACCCTGTCAATTTGTACGAAGAAAAAAAAGAGATATGTATTAAGACAATTAAATTAATAGTCAGGTGTTTAAAAAGCATCCTATATCGAGTGTTAGCGGCGCGGTGCGGCGGACAATTTCTGTCTTTTCCCGAAGCAGAAACAAATATTCGAATACTTTCTTAATTTGATCAGCTGCTTCAGCTAAAATGCTTACAGAAATAGCTGTGACATTTTTAGAAGTTCTTTGACCTCATTCAAAAAACATGTCAAATATTTACTTATATAACTTAAATTAATTTATTTTCCGTTTTAATTTTATATCATCACTATTCATTGTATAGTATTGCAGGTATTCAGTTTTAAATTTTGCTTTATTTGATTAGCTTTTAGATTATCTAAATAAAGCATGCTGTGGTCATTTCTAGAAGGTTTCAATCTCCTGTCTTTCTCTTGTATTTATGTTAATCTCATGATAACGTCATTGGTTGTTACCAGTTTAATGAGCCAAAAAAAAAAAACTATTTTGTATATGGCTCTGAGTTACTAAATATAGGATATATCGGATTGGAGGATCTTTGACGACCTCTACCTTTCTACTAACTTCGCTGAGCGCAGTGGTTTTAAGTTGGAGTCACGTGTTCTAAATTTGGGAATTAATAATTGCTGAACTTTTGCTCTCTGGTGGGACGCTTCGGGCTTGACTAGTTACAACCTGACCTACAATGACGTGCCGCTAAGCGATTTAGCGTTCCGGTACGATGTCGCGTCGAAACCCACTAGATTTGACGGCCGCCTGGCGCAGTGGGCAGCTACCCTGCTTTCTGAGTCCAAGGCCGTGGGTTCGATTCCCACAACTGGAAAAGACTAGACTTACCATTTTAGACTGCACTTAGCAAAAATTTCAAAAATTGTCAGCGACAAAATTAATAAGTTAATTTTCGTGCAGTTTTCCCATTTTACTGTTTATTGACTTGTTTCAACATTTATTGCAGCACCGCTACGCCTCGTACTACAGCGGGTTCGGTTCCCGGCTAATCAGCGGCGACGTCTCAATGGAGGAATGCGAAGAGTTTTACAAGTATGTTCTTTTTTCACTTGTTTAGTAATACCAAAATTACACCTAATTTGCTATACTCCGCGAAAGGAACAGACTCTGTATGGTGTTCTTTATAATTTCTTCAATCCTTATACTCCACACCAAACAGATCTTCGGCAATGTACCCTCAACGCACGTTTCGCTCCGAAACCGGAGCATCATCAGGGGAAGTTGACTTTACAAATATCATAATCATAAAATCAACCGATATACTATAGGGCCCGTCCCTTTCTACAATGAAAAGGGTTTAGGCCGTAGTCCACCACGCTGACCTAGTGCGGATTGGTGGACTCCAAACACCTTTGAGAAAATTATGTAGAACTCTCAGGCATGCAGGTTCCTTCACAATGTTTTCCTTCACCGTTGAAGTAAGTCATATTTAAATAACTCAAAAAGTCACATAACTTAGAGATAGAGATGTACGGGGATTTGAACTTAGTACCCCGAATGTGAAGTCGAAGGCCCACCCACTGGGCTATTAAAACTCCTTCCGCGTTTTATTAACCGAAATATCACTTGCTTCTACGGTGAAGGAAAACATCGTGAGGAAACCTGCATGTCTGAGAGTTCTCCATCATGTTCTCGAAGGCGTGTGGAGTCCACCAATCCTCACTGGGTCAGCGTGGTGGACTACTGCCTAAATCTTTCTCCTTTTAGGAGGAGGCCCGTGCCATATAGTGGACCTTTAAACGGTTGATATGATGGTGATATAAAGTCAACATCTCCCGAGGATGCTCCATTGTCGGAGCAAAACGTACTTAACATTACCGATGTTATTATGATGCGTGAAGTCCACAAAAAATTCTAATGATACTATCCTACACAGCTAAAATATCCATGAGATTCAGAAAAAGACTATTCAATATTGGGAATTATATTCTGTGCTCAGAGTGCAATACTATCGAGGATGTTTATCACATTGTGGAATGCGTCCGAAGCGAATTAGAAAGACTCTGGTTCAGGGCTCACTTTAATCTTGATTTGCGGGAACAGGGGGTTTGTAACACTGTTTTTGGCGCATCCATTATCTAAGGAGACCAGAAAACTTTATGACATATATAAAGTCTCCATTGAGCGTAAGCAGTCATGAATATCATTAAGAAGCTCCGATGAGAATGGCATGTTCAGAATCGAACGAACCCTCCATATTTATTTATTTATTTTGTTTTAACTCTTTATTTGTGCACCACAATGAAGTTAGGAAAAAATAAAACAATAGAAATACAAAGACAGAAGTAGAATACAAAAGTCGGCCTTATCGCTTAGTAGCGATCTCTGCCAGGCAACCTTTGGATTAGGACAAGATGAGTGAGAGCGGACAGGTGTTGTAAAATTATTATAAACCTACATTCAAATAGCTAAATACAAATACATAAACAAAATTGCACGAATAAAAAAAAATATAATAAATAAATATAAAATAATAAACTAATATATACTCAATCATACATAAATACTCCATAGAAATTGAGAAAAGAAAAACATCTTGGGAATCTCAGAATATTTGTATTTCCAGAAAAAATCAAGCTCAAGAACCCACTTGTAGCAGATCGGAACACTACCAAGTTGTGTTCCAGAGATACCTCGACACCTGCGAGCACATATGATATACGTCTTCGGATGGTATCACGATACACTGCATCACTATACAATAGCATCAGTTTCCTATAATAGGATCATTATCTAACATTACAAATTATGTAGGGTAGAAGTAAGAAGTTCCGAATGTTCTCTTTTTGAAATACTTTACAACCCGCTGGGTGGTAATGTAAGGGTTTCCACCCGCAGCTATTCGAACATGCAATAAGGAAAAAATATTGTTCAATTATCTTTTTAAGTTTTACAATATTAAAGACTAAGTATTACATAACTCCACATTATATCGAAGCAGTTTAAAGGTTGATATTTACTAAAAAAAAAATTGTATAACTAATAACTAGTCACCATAAATATCATCCCTCTATAACCAAAGATAGTAATTTTGGCTGGGCAGAATGCACCTTGTTTCCGGTCGTGAATTATTTAATCGTAACTCGGTTATATTAGCGTTAGTTAGTTTTAGTATATTAAAAAAAAACAAATATGCCTTATTGATTGCACCCTACCTATTTATATATATCTATTTATATATAAATATATATATATATAAATAGATATAATTATATATATTTATATATATATATATACTGTTCGTTAGTCTAGAAGCATAAGCAGTGTAATTTTTGTTTTGTTTGCCTCAATAGCAGAGCTGGTCACAGTATCACATATCCCCAGTAGCGTGCACTTCATACACGCAGAAAAGTACTGCCTACCCTGATGATTTTATAAACCTCGTATAGGACGTGGTATTTTCCATTGAAATTAGAAATGAAATTTTCTTAAATATGGTTGGTTACATATGATAATTCATAATAGTTTTATAATTTTATTCAATCTTCCTGCTTTATGCCTATGCATATCCTTCAAGCAAATTCTGGCTAGGCCCTTGTAAGATAAGTAAAGTTAACATAAGGTAGGTTAGAAATCTTTATATGTATAGGGTTTATCCATATTTATCGATGTCAAATCGGTTTAAGTCAAATTTAATATTAAAAACATTTTTCGTTATAGCCTTCGAATAACATATGAATGTAAATTAAAACATTTAAATTTATTTAACGTAACACAACGAGTGGTCTTCTTGTGGCCCACTTATAGCAAATATATTTTACAGTTATAACGTAAAATAACAGAAAGAGTATAAAAAAATGCATGAAATCTCTTTAAAGCAAGTGAGAAAGCAAATTGATTTGGGAACACTTACAAAACCGTTCTTTAACCGATTAATTGCACGTAGACTCAAGGCCATTTAATAGTAACACGACAGGTCAATCAACCCAGTCAACGCGCACACTAGCTCACCTTTCACTAATCGGTTGTGATTTTGTTTCTAAAATAAAATCTACTAACCGGTTAGTTTCCAAATACCGGTACGAAAAATTACGGTACCGGTTTTCATGAAAGTTGTCTTTGAACCACCTTCGGCTTAGAACGATTTTGCGTCGAATAATATGGACAAAGCCTTAGGGAGCATGAACGCTTTTAATTTACTCTAATACAGCTCGCAGACCATGTGATAAAATAGAATAATTCAATTTATACTTAGCTTTAGCCCGCGACTTCGTCCGTGTTTGTTTTGGTTCTTTAAAAATCGTTTGTTTTGCAGGGATAAATATATCCTATGACCGTTTCCGGGGCAGAAGCTATCTCATAGCACCAAGTGATAGGTCACCATCAACCCATTTCAGTCCACTGCTGGACATTTGCATGCCATCTTGCTCTATTGCTGATGAGCGGCATCTAGTCAAAGTCAAATTAAAAAATATCTTTATTCAAGTAGGCCCCATAGGTGGCACTTTTGATGCGTACATTACATGAGAACTACGCGGAAGTGAGATGATTGCGATAACCATATTCGTAACTTCAAACTAAAGCTACGAGGATTCCAAACGCGTCCTGGTCTAAGAAGAAGCCCACAACCAACTTAGCCGGGTATTTTTTTATGTTATCACCATCTCACATTGTCAAAATTATATGAAGAGCAACCTGGTTAGAGTAATAATTCACATCCAAGCTTTTTTATCGATTACGTAGTCCTTTATACTATAGTAGGACTTTTTTGTAAGCTTACGTTTAAAACTTTGAACTTTTTAAGAGACATCTCCAAGATGTCAATGGGTAGTTTATTTTAGAATTGTATGCAATTTCCTTCAAATGAATTTAATGTAATTTAGTACTTATATTGCACTGTGAGTTCATTCTTACTTCTAATGTCTAAATTATTGCAGTCACATTTTTTCTTAAATTTAGAAATGTTTTTATGAACATACATTAAATTTTCAAATATGTAGGTTAGACGGCCGACTGTCGAAGTGGGCAGCGACCCTGCTTTCTGAGTGGCTGTGGGCTCGATTCCCACAACTGGAACATGTTTGTGTGATGAACACGAATGTTTTTCAGTGCCTGTGTGTTTATCTGTACATTATGAGTATTTATGTATATTATTCATAATAATATTCATCCGTCATCTTAGTACCCATTTTTTTACTGACTATCAAAAGTAGTTTTTCTCTGCTGCTTATCTGGCCCGCCCAGCTCCATTTTATGTCAACTGCTCTTTGAACGATATCAGTGATTCCAATTCGGTTTCTGATCTCTACATTGGGAACCCTATTTAGTAGACATTGGAGCCACCTTATTTGTAAGGGTCTGCGTCATTTTGCAACCCAGAAATACTTTGCATCCCGGGATTCCCACAGGAGTTTGCAACAATTCTAAGGATTATCGTAAGGATCTTTTTCACTAAACACGAGTGGAACCGTGGGGCATACCTAGTTAGTACCTTGAGTCATATAAATTTAGTTCAATAAGAAATACGATATTTTTATACTCTTGTTAGAACATAAAAATTCTAGTGTAACATAAAAATTCATGATGTTTAGGATCCGCGTCTCGTCCGAGGCACCGCACGTTCGCACCACGTTCTAGTTTAAATCAAACTTTATGCGTCGTTGTAATTTTTAAAATAGTTGTACATATATACTAGTGATATCTTCATGTGCCATAATTCTATAAGTGTGCTTGTTCATTTGTTTGTTTGTCCTTCCTTTACGTCCTAAATAAGCAACCAATTAACTTTACGTTTGGCATAGAGTTTGTTGAAAAGACTGAGAGTAACACAAGCTGCTTTTCAACCCAGGAAACAAAACGTTTCGAAAAGCGCAGAGGAAAACCCCGGGCAAAAAAAACAATTGTGAAAGACCTTAAACAATAAATTATTAATGTACAATTTTAATAACCGCAAGTTTCGACTTCAACTGACAATAAATACGAAGATATTTCTGATTTATTGATGGCCTAATATATTATCAGTTCTTCTTTGCTAAAGCGACGTTCTTGCTGTAAAAAAACGCACCATGCCTGGAATTTCGTAGTAAATTATACAACGTGTAAAAGAAAACCGAAACAATACTTCACAGGCTTTAGAATTACATTATGTACTATCTCTGAAACTTATCTGTGAAACCGAAAACCTAATAGTTTTTGAGGAAACCACTGCCATAGTTTTTACTGAATGAAATCAGATGGGATATATAACATCACATGCAAAATCATGTGACTCCTGTCACTTTATTAGATACGCGTCGCGTAGCGTATGTACTATGCGCGTGGCGGTCTTTATCTTCAATAGGGTTGTCATAAGTAAACAATTAGAATGCTTCGAATTCGTTTGTATGGAAATATAAATAAGCATACTTCAATATTATTTCGTAATTCTGTTACACATTGTATATTTATCTATATATATTTTGTTGTAAGCTTGCGCATACTCTATTAGTTATGGTTGGAACGGTGAAATAAGGAAACACAATAATTCATTCATATTCATTTTATTACCTTTTTATTTTTTGCATTTCTTTCGTATATTCACAGCGACTTATGTAATAATAATAAAATATAACTCGACACTTGTGCTTAAGATAGGATAAAGGCGCTACTAAACGGGCTAGACACTGACTTATTATTAATAGGATAAACTGCTGTTTTTGATGAGAAACATCTATAGGCGAGGTAAACCTGATTGTTGGCGTAGTGATACATGCCGTGGCGACGTATCGCGCAAGATGCTATACGTATAGGTACGTATATCGCTATATGTACTATACGTAGTCCATACGTAGTAGTGTGTGTAGCGTATACAGTATTATTTACCGCGTAATCACACTACGATTGTAATGCTTTATCTTTTGATTATGCCACATGTGACTCATGTTGTAATCTGGCAAATGCTTAAACTTATACAAAGCAATTGACTGACATCATTATGGCGCGTGTTCAACAACCCCCCCCCCCCCCCCCCTTCCCCTTTCCGCGGGTGTCGTACGAGGCGACTAAGAGAATGTAACGGAGAGCTAGCAGCATCTTCCTCCGTGCTACTACTACAATCTACGGCAATCACCAACCCGTCGCCGGCAGAAAAAACATGGCGGTATTCGCCGGACGAGCTCTGTCACAAAAAGCTTTTCTACAACGTAATACGGAAAACAAGTACACTGTAATAAGAAAGGTTAGTTTGGCTAGATGTTGTGCAATTTGTTGATCAAGTTCCAACCAACAATTTTTTTTTTTCAATAGATAAAGTCTTTAATTGTAATAGCCCGTTTATGAGTCACCTTGGATAACACGTTCCTCAAAAAAAGAAAGTACAAATAGCATGTACCAAAATTTTTATAAATTGTTACTTAACTTTTACTATTGTTTTAATATAGCGTGAATTTTCAGTACAAAAAATGTTGTTTGTATTCGAACCCCAGTTCACAAACATGACTGGGGTCTCACAGTGCGACCGTGCGTGAAAGATTATGTTTAAATTACGGCGGGGCACTAGCTTCTTTCTTCTCTCATTGATTATAGAGTATGGACCCACCATGCCTTTAATTTAGTAAACGATTATTTTTATTTATCTATATTATATTTTTCATTGGTGGAACCTCCAATCTAAAATTCCAAGGAATTTAACGTTTCTATGAAATCATCGTTTGTGAACAGAGGTGTTAGTTTAAGTAGGTTACATTATTTGTAAACATTTTACACATATTTTGTTTTCACATTTAGTGAATCTTAAGATTAAAAATTATATGTAACAAGTCTATAAATAAATTGAAAATTAAAAAATAATTAAGCACACTAAATTTTAAGCGTTGAGAAAACATTCTTAAACTAATAGTTAATAAAACTAATAAATAAACGAATCGCAACTTTTTTTATGTACTCACTTAAATTAAAAATAGTACACCTAAAAACGTATCGTGTGACTTTTGCAAACGGTTTCCCGCTAACAGATTCCCGGTGTGACTTGTTATTGGCCTGCGTGCGACCAATAAAAAGTACGACTAATATTTGTACGCCAAGACGCATATTTGTACGCAAATGCGGACATTTTTTGATATAAAACATCTAAAAGCGGAGGGTAAAGCCGATTCTTGGCGTGGCGACACAGGCCGTGGCGACGCATCGCCACGCTGTATGATAGAATATATGTACTATACGTTGATGAAATTACTTGAGTTGACATCTTTTTAAAGAAATTTTTGAATTAAAACATTCTTTTTTAGAAAGAAAGTCATCATTTTTTGGAGAAAATTCGTAATATTGTATTTTTTTATCATGTCATATTTAGTTCCTGTCATAATCTGTACTTTTGTGCCTATAACTTGTACAAAATAATTTCGATGTTTCACATATGCCAGGCGTCCTTTTTTTATTGTTTATGGTATCTGGCCTATACACAGAGCTACTTGTAGGGGATGGAAGGAGCACGTCGTAAAAAGTGCTGGCCTATGCCCATCAGTAGGTGTCAAGCTTCATCTGCCTTTAATAACACCGGCAACGACGCCCTCAAGACCGGTAAAGCAATGCTTCGCGGTATTAATGACGAGCTCTGTCATACCAAATCCTAAATTACCCACGGAAGTGAAAAATGCGAATTCGTTTACGTTATATATAACATACGGTTATCGAAGTTTCTGAGGGTAGATCTTTAATAATTTATATGTATACCTTAATAATAAGTTTAATATGATTGCTAATCAAATAATATAAGTTCAATATGATTTGTCTGTTAGTGAATATGTAAATTATTCTTAAAGAGAAATAAATGATTCTTTAACCTAAAATCCTGCTACTACTACACAAGTAGTTTCGATGCGTTGGCCTTAGATTACACCGTTAAGATATTGAGGATAAAATTTCTGCGGTTAGTTAGCGGGTAAACGTTTGCAGAATTCAAAACCCTACTTATACGCGAGGTTTTTAAAATTATTATGTACGCATTTGCTTCACATGACGTTTATAAACGTAATGAAGTTAGACGCAAGTGGATCCTAAAATAAAATTTATTGGTGATAATTCGACCGTACACAAATCTAAAATCATCTATATTGACAGTAGATACTAATGGGCGTATATAATACCAAAACGCTTTTCTAACATTTGCTTGTCCCCGTATTAACAAACATTAAAAATAAAGATGCGATTGTGAGCCAGAAATATTTTCGGTAACGCTATTCGGAATCGATTAAAATTCAAAGTCGTCAGAAAATAAAGTTATTTTTGGTAAGTATAAATCGGAAATTAACACTTCCGCGTCCCTCGCAATCTTTATAGGATGTTTCTTAACTAATTTAGTCATAATTCCTTATTAAATTTTCCTCACCCTCACATATTTCGCTCCGAAAAGTACAAACGGTAAATACAGCTTACTTTAGAATTTGTGCACTCAAATAAGCACCTGTCTTATATTATTCTACATTCGTAGCCAAAAAAAAATGGTCTCTAAAAATTCACTAATACTGAAAAAAAAGACTAAAAACATTTGTATACATAAAGGACAGTGTAATGTGGAATGAGCGTAAACTACGTCATCGTAAAAAATCTCGGAACACATTCTTGTTTTGTCATAAAAGCACCACGGTTATTTTGTTGAGTCAATGTATTTGTGTCATATAGATTTATTTTAATTTTAGGGCAATATTATTTAAACTCCATTTTTTCTCACTTGTCTTACAATATAAAAAAATCTTTTCAGTGTAAAATATATTTTAAAAATACAAACAACTGCGATGAAATAAATAAACCCAAACAAAACAAAAAGATGACTTCTTTATGTAAGTTTGTTTCCATATTAAAAAATAATGTTTACATTATAAGACAGGTAAAAAAATAATATAGGCTAATACGATTGTCACACAGAAATCCTTAACTAAAATGAGAAGTCCATCCTAACCCACACACAATTAATTCTAATTCTATCAAAACGTATTAGTTCAAGAGCGGTCAGTTTAGTTTAAGGATTTTGTGCAACTTAATGAGAACTTTAATTTGATTGCACCATTAAACTTTGCCCATAAATTTGAGATACCCAATACTAGTCTATGTTACATATACTGGAAGATTTTTTAGTCACTGACCAAATGAAGACATTCATATCTGAAAATAGAACACGCTTGTTTTCTTTTGACTTTTGACTCTTTGTTTTTTCTAACTTGTCTTATAATGTAAACCATCTTTTCATTTCTTTCTTGTCTTACTTCTTTCAAAAACATACTTTGTTTTTGAAAATAGATGGGAAACCAAATGTATAGAAAAAAATAAAACAAATAATTTTTTTTATTACTTTCAAAACGATCTTTACATTAAAAAGTAATGAAAATGTCGTTTTCATAAGACAAGTTAAAAAAAATAGAGTTATGACGACGCTATATCGATATAATAATAATCTCGTGTTGTTGGATCAAGGGTCGGATACAGAAGGATCCTTGAAACGGTGCGTATTGTGAGGGGGTTCCTCACTCTGGAGCCCTGACCGCCGGTTGCTTGGGCATTCAGAAGCCCCACAAGCGGAGGGTGGATGTTAAAATTGTAAAAGTGTTTTGTATTTTATTTTTAAGCATTGTTAAGAATTAAAAAAAATGAAAAAGAATAAATGATAGATATATAATTTCGTGAAATCGTTATTGTGTTAATTTTAGAGTTTCCGAAAAACGTCTAGGCTAACTTCTAAAATTTGGACAGTGTCTAAAACGTCATCCTGTATAAATATTATTATATAATGGAAGTTACACACATATGTATGGCAGTTCTGTTTATTTTTTATCGAAAAGAATTTATTAAATTAAGAGTAAACTCGGATTCACATCAGTGTCATCTTGTATTGTGATGCCAAAGGGCCCAATTATCAACTCATAAAAGGGGCGGTACATGTTGGCCCGTTTTGTCTGCCTGTGTATATGTCGAAAACATCGTAACAATTTTATAATGTAAGTTTTTAAGTTTTTAAAGGCAAATTGCTTTAGTTATGTCTGATCTGATCTTTTCATCAGTTTAAAAACTATCAGCACTTTTCTCAGTTGCTGTAGAAGCCTGTAGTCCACATATTTAAATTTTGATAAAGTGCTGCCAAAAAAGTAGTATTATTTTTAGGGTTTTTTGAGTTTCGACCATAACTTTCGAATTCCTGAACATATATCTATGTTTGGGATATCGTTAGCATTCTTTTAATGTCCTGAGTGAAACTGGCTATATATTTTTTTTAAACATTCAATATGGCTTCTGTGATGACGCCTTTTTTAAAAGTGTAGTGTCGAGCTTTTTTATTTATTTTAATTCCGTACTTTTTTGTATCTTTTAAATATCATCTCACATATAGGTATATAAATATCTTTTCATAAACCTTTATGGATGTAAGAATAGGTTCGTAAGTAAAAAAAAATGTTGATCTGTTCTTAACTAACAATTGATGAATTTCTTAAGGACAAGTTTGCTTGGAAGCATCCGGCCCCGGCATGAAACATTTAAAATGTAAACAGTTGTTGCTGAGTCACGACACAAAATCAGACTATTGTGAATCCGTCTTACTTAAAAACTACATTGCAAAACCACTGATGGCGGTAAAAAAAACCTACTCATTGTATTTCTATAATGTCTATTTCAGGTTTTCTTATTAAAAATAAATGTATTTGTGTTGAAACATTTGTGTCCTTATTCCTAAGCCCTGAAATGTATAAAAAAAACAGCCGATAACAAGTTGAAGCAATTTAAAATTGTCCATGTGAAATAAAAGGTAATAAGAAATTTATGCCCGTTTTCACTAAATTTGACTGGTGAATGAATCTAGGAATCACCTTGAACGGATGCCTATTGATTTAAGCTCCGTCCACACGGCGCGTTGCGTTGCGTTGCGTCGTCGCAACGCAAATATTTTGACGCATAGCCGGCCACACGGGCGCTGCAGCGTTACTATGACGCAGTCAACGTTCCGTCGGCGCAGCGGCGACGCACAGTTGCGGCAAGTATTTTGAAAAAAATTCGCAGTCAGTCTATAGCAAATCATGGATCGGAAAAGACGTCTAGCATTGCTCCTATTACTACGTCACCGCCGAAATCGACGCAAGATCACAAGACGGTACTGGATCAGTCCTTTCATTTCATTAAGAAATCGTGATGGACAGTTTTTTTTTTTAGAATATCGGGAGTTGCTATTAGACGAAAAGAAGTTTTATAATTTTTTTAGAATGAGTGTATCCAGCTTCGAATGTTTATTGAAGTCCTTAGAACCACACATACGAAAAAACTATACTAATATGAGGAATCCAGTGGAACCAGTAGAAATGCTGGGAATCACTTTAAGGTAACTATATAAATATATTTAAGTAATAAAAATATAACAGTTTTTTTGGTTTGTTTAATTAGTAATCAACTCACAAATAATCAGCAATTGTCATAATTTTAAATTTAGACATTATTTAAGAGAGATATCATCCAGTAATTACAAATTAGAAAAATCGTATTCAGTTTCTTCACTTGCTTGAGATGTTTCTGGAGATGTAATTGAATTATTAAAATCAGAAATGTATGTACTTTGAAAATTTGCTGTTTGATACCCATATGGTGGTTGGTGAGACGTTGATGGGCCACTCACATATGATGATGTTTGTCCATACCGCATTTCATCTATAATTTGTATAACTTTACTTTGGAAACGGAGAGTTTCTCGGTCGGAAAATTCTTGAATAGATGGCAATATAGCTCTGAAAAAGGACATATGGCGATTTTCCGGCTCCTTGAGAAGTTTTAGTCCTTCTCTTTCAAACTCATCCATTTGCATTGCCCTTTTGCGCGCGACTGGAACATAGCGCGGAGTGTTGTCTGTGGTAATGTCATCATTTGTAGACGTAGATTCATTGTTGATTTCTCTAGGCGAGTCTAAGCTAGATTCGGTGGCATTTTGTTCCACTTTTCTCAAAAAAAGGAGTTGATTGTATAAATGATACTTCTTCAGTTTCGTAGCGCCCGAGCCCGATTTTGATGCTTCTTTTAATTTTTTTGAATATCTGAAGTAATTATCTTTTACACTTCTCCATTTTTTTATTAAATCATTACCTGCAAAACCAATAGTAAACATGATTTAATAATTTATACATAGTGAATTTCTCGATAAAATTTAATGACATATTCAGATATCGTTAACAAACACTATGTGACCGACTCTGGAATCGTGAAAATATAACAGCTGTTACATACAAAAAGCAATACCTACTGAATCAAAATGTATGCAACAGCTGCTATTTTTTTCGCGATTCCAGAATTAATTGGTTACATAGAGAAAGTTATTTGCTATCGATGTCTGAATATGTCAGTATTTTTTTTCGGGTATCTATCTATCTCATAAATGCATATTATAATAATTATTTTCTTTTCAGATACCTAGGAAGTGGAAATTCAATAACTGATTTACATTTCAAATTCAAACGGGGAAAATCTACTATTGCATATATAATACAAAGAGTTTGTCGTGCTATATGGACCAATCTTCTTCGAGACAACATCCCTGAACTGACAACTGAAAGTTTCCAAACAATAGCGAGGGGTTTTGATGTAAAGGCAAATTTTCCTCAATGTGTTGGTGCCATCGACGGCAAACATATCCGCGTGTGTAATCCTGCAAATAGTGGCTCACTTTTTTTTAATTATAAAGCCTTTTTTTCGATTGTGTTGCTAGCTATTGTGGATTCAAATTACAAATTCGTATTTGTCGACATCGGTGCATACGGAAAAGAATGCGATTCAACCATATTACAAAATTCTAAACTGTACGAGCTAATGATTAACAACAACTTACCACTACCTCAACCCCAGCCACTCTCTGGTAGCAATATACCAACCCCGTATGTATTTGTGGGTGACGAAGCTTTTGGACTGAGCAAACATATTATGCGTCCATATGGCGGTCAAAATCTCGACTTACAACAAAAGGTTTTCAATTACCGTCTAAGCAGAGCCAGAAGATATGTCGAATGCGCTTTTGGGATTATGGCTAACAAATGGCGCATTTTTCACAGACCGATAGACGTGTCCTATGACTTCGCTACTGACATTATAAAAGCATGTTGTGTATTACACAATTTTGTCGCTGATCGAGACGGTTTTAGACAAAGAGATAAATTTGCTATAAGTGTTGATGAATTTCTCCCAATACAACCCGTACATGAAGAACAGACAGCACCGAATGTCATAAGACAGCAATATGCGACCTATTTTATGACTAGAGGAACTCTGCCTTGGCAGCTAAATAAGGTATAATTGTATTATGAGGGTTTTCAAGATTTTCTTGCACCGCCAATTCCGCGATCAGTAAAAAAATAATATTTTATACCTACTCAGCGTAGTCTAGGTTAGTTTTGAGCTAAGTAATAAAATAGTACTCACGCTAATCTAAATTCCCTAAGTTTTAAAATTTTAGAGTGTCGAGATATTAATTGAGTAGTCCACTTTCAAACCCCGTTAAGTTTATGCAGCAATTAATTGAGAAAACTAATTAAAATGTTTAGACTTAAAATTACGATATTAAGATGCATTTTTTTGTGTATTACATGAACTTAGTAGCACATCGAATTAAATTATGTTAGCAAATAAAATCACTCTTTCATAATAATCATTTAATTTGCATTTTAAAATTAAACATAGCTAGTTTTGCAAAAGATTTTTTAACATAGATAGTTTTGCAGTTGTATGCAATCAACATAGGCAGTTTTGAAATAATCAAATATAAGCTTCTATTTTCCTCTACTCTTAAGAAATTACAATTTTTATCTATTATTACACTCTTAAGTCTATTTCTTCGTGTATTATGGTTTCTTCATTATCAGTCTCTTCTATAACAGTCTCATTTGGTTCTTCTTGAAGAAAATTGTAATATTGTAAATAATCGTAAGAAGCCCAATCTTCACCGAAATGTTTTTTCAAAAGATTTCGCACATCATTTAACTTTACTGGTTTTACTGGAACTCCAACATTCATCATAACGGGCACAATATTTTCGAATGATTTGCCTCTTTTGCAAACGTTGCCATAATTTATTACCTCAGATACATAATTAGGTTCCCCTTTAATGGCAATTCTATTATTTTTATCCTTTCTTAAAAAGAATCTTTTAGAGGCATTAAATTGAAAGTGCCAAGATCCAGGTAACTTAAGTACGTTTTTAACGCTTGATTTCCAATCATAAAAATGGAAGTCGCTGCCTAGTCTGAGAACCGTACCATACTTTTTAAAAATATCAAAATATGTCTGGGGTTCCACAATGACTTCTAAAGGACGTATTTCTCTTTCGATATTTCCAAATACACGGTCGGGGGGCAAAAATGAATGCCCCACTACAGGGAATATCAGCGTAAGTTTCTTGATGTGACGTGGAGCTTTTGTTTTTAGCCAATATGCCAACATTCCCAAAACGATTGAGTTTTTATTTTGCCCCCCACAACCGTCGCAAAATAATTTAATATGACTAACAGTGTCTTCAAAATTGGTATTCATTAGCCGATGAAATACCGCCGAAGCAATCTGATTAGATCCTTTCTTTGCCTCAGTTTCCAACCACGTGTAAATAAATGTGTTTAAACAGTTTTGAGCCCCACGAGATGGCCCTTGACATACTGTTAAGTTATACGTATACAATTGTCGGCTAAAGTAGGCACTCTGGTCTGGTACTTTTGGTAAAACCAAATTCTTTTGACAGTCAAAAGAGAAAATTATTTCGTTGTCGCCTTGTGTTTTGAGGCTAGTGTAAAAGCATTTGGCCTTTAGCTTGTGAATACGAAGCTGAGCTATTTGCAGCTGTTTTTTTGCTGTGTCGCGTTCTCTTTTAATAACTTCTTTTAATTGAATGCATTTAGAACATGCATCTGTAGCGGGAGACTTAAAACTCAAATTAAAGTACTTGTTAAAGATACGTCGGAAAAATTCATATCTCACTGACACATTCTGAGCGTCATCGTTGTAAAGTTTATGCAATTTTTTTATACTTAGATCGCTGCTCAGATATTGCACAGTAGATCTTCCTCTAACATAATGTGATTCCAAAGCTTCAAGTCCCTTTATAAACGATTTTACGGATTCTGTGCGATCAGAATACAGATTGGACTTTCTATTACCTCCTCTTCTTTCTTTCGGCATTGCCATCGTGATTAAATGCTGTTTACAAATTCTTTGAATTCTGTCCCTAGAGATTCCCAGAATTGTGGTCATTGCTTTTTGACACACCTTAATTAATTTGACGCGGCGTCTTCCAGCCAAATTTTCGTGCTTTGGTATAAAATAGCATATAGTCTGGGATTTTCTCTTTCCTTCTTTTTTAGGAGTTTGCGCTGTACAGTATTTTAATAAAAAAGTATCTTGGGTGACTTTAACTGAAGTTGAATAAAAATTCCGATGAAATTTACTGTAGTCTTGAACCGTTAAGTCGTTACACTTGTATCCCTGTTTTGAATTTCCATGTACACATTGTGGTATAACTGGCAGTCCCTTAGGCATATGTCTAAAACAAAACAGATAGGCACATTAATAAATAACAATAGAGCAAAAAAATCCCCAGCAAATAACCAGGTATCTATCCTATTTACAAAAGGTAACCATAAAATAATAATCTTACCGTTTCGACTTCTCAAGTTCTCTCTTCCATGTAGATTTATCAGCTATCTTTTTACGTCCTCTTCTGTTTGGTGCCAAAACAACTTCTTGTTCTTGATACTCCATGATAATTTTAATAGAAAATACCTCGTTTTTAAAAGCCTGCAGTATCTGAAGAAAGCAACGCGTGCATGCACTTCGACAGTATTATGCGTACTGGCACTCAAGATGGCGGCTTTTGCAAAAGTCACCACGCAACTTAGCGTCGTTTGCAAGTTAATACAAACTTAGCGATTTTTGAAAGTGGACTGCCGATCAACATAACGACTTTTGCAAAAGTATTGAGATTTCAATCCCATTTTATTCTTATCATAGCGAGTTTTAACACAGTATATTAAATGCTGACGTTAATATTTTAAATCCTTAACCGATTGGCGCCATTGGATAAAAAATGTTTTTTTTTTAACATAACGTGGTTTGCAAGTGGACTACTCAATTTTGTACTGATCGCGGAATTGGCGGTGCAAGAAAATCTTGAAAGCCCTCTTAAATAAAAAAAACATAAATATCTGTACTGTGAACTCACCAACTTTATTTTTTCGTTCAGCTGTGAAATTCTCGTAATCAGGAAATAAAACTTTTGATATGTCTTCCCAGGCTTTTGTTTTTAAATTTTTATTTTTAAAATCTACGTTTGACTTGTCCCATATAATTTCCCTTTCCTGTATCAATGTAATCAAGTAATCTATGTCAATTTCTTCAATGGTATTCATTTTACCCTGCAAATAAAACTAATTACCCTGCAAATAAAACTAAATACAAAAACGTAAACGTAAAACGAAATGAGCTTCCGTGTATCCTCTCTGTCAACGCACAAGCAACTGAGCGCTGACGCTCCGACGTCGCACGAGTAAACCCCCTCCCGCTTCGTCTCGGGGGCTGCTGTCCGTCATGTGTGCGTTGCGACGACGCAGCGCGCCGTGTGAACACCTTGGTTATTTGTATGTAAAACAACGCAGTGGTAGCGCTGCGTCGACGCAACGCTGACGCAACGCGCCGTGTGGACTGGCTCTTAGGATATTCCTAAAAAAGTTTCACAACTCTTATGTGATGTCCGAGGAATTTATTTTATTATTTATTTCGCCGTCTAAAGTTACGACTCCGAATCGGGAGTTCGTAATGTTCGGGAGATCATACAATAATGGCTGAATTTGGGGGGGTTCCGTATTTTCTTATTTCAGTTCCACAGACCTTTAATTAACAATTATTGCTGTCACTTGCTATCTTAAACTGATTGTCGCCATTTTGGCCCTGCGCTGAAAGTCGTGACCGGTGTTTTTGAGATAGACCAAATATATGTATACGTGCTATACCAAACTAATTCGTTTGTAGGTTTATAATAATGTTATGAGTAAAGTAACGTACGAAACAATTACGTTAGAGTATTGTAAATATGTATCGCCTATCATTTAATAATAGTACTGTATGTTTCCACAAAATAAATTTGCTTCTTTAATTATCTTTTTATGTTTCCGGTGATTTCTAATAAAGAAAATACATTTTATCGATCTTATAGAGGCCTATACCATATTTAGGTTACAAGGTTGACCCTTGATAAGTAAAACATGGACAATTAATAAATTATTATAGTATCAATAATTGAAAAAGTGTATAAATTTTAGAAATGACTAAGTACATTAATTAAAATATTAAACTTGCTATGGGAGTGTTAAGTAAACTCTTTTGTAGAAAATTAACAAGTTTTGGGGCGCTACGCATAGTTTTAATTAATAATCTAGTATATTTATTTGTTTTTTTTTGTGACTTTTTATATTATACAGGAACGAATTTATCTTTGGCATAAAATTAGTTCAGACGGATAAATAAATAATAGATGCCATTTTAAAATGTAAAAATTAATAATAATGTTTTAACTAATTTACTTAAGTAGTTCGTTATTTACTTTTTTATTATGACATTAAGTATCTTTATGACTAGACTTTTTTGACAGTCCAAATTAGAATTAGTTTGACTACATGTGTCGCTAACTGTCACATTACCTCCGCAAGATACGAACGCATTGGAATTTTTAGTGATAATACGCTGCAGACTTACTTTTTTTTTTTTTTAATTTACCGCCACTACCATGAACTAAGCAACAAATCGACATGATTTTTGGCATTGGGTCAGTGGGCGGAGAGTAACAAAGGCTTTTTTATTCCAGGAAAGGCAAAAGTTTTCACGAGATTTTTAAAAACGCTCGCAAAGTAGCATATATTTCGGTGCAGATATCGTAAAAAGCGTGATGTATGCCCGAAACGCGACGCAAAATAACCGCATCACAAACGCTATGTGTGTTACGGCACTTGGGGTAAAGATTAGGAGATAAAGTGATTTATAATTATTGTTAACACTTCCATAGCAATTCTACGTTAAAAAGAATGCAATAATACAAATGTAATAAGTCTTACGAAGTCAAGCATTATAGCATTGTATAGTAATTGTACGGTATGTACCAAATGGAGTGTCAATATTTGTGCGCTTTCATCTTCATCTTGCCTCTAACGAATGCAGTAACGAAAACCAGTAATTTATTTAAAGGCAATTTTTTTGGAACGCAAAGTCATATTTTGAAAAGTATTTTTTGTTAATGGTAAAGTAAATGTCAAATTATATCTAGGGCAATAAAAATAATGATTATATAACTCAACAAGTTCAAAGTTACTATTATACGCAGGAATACGTAACGTAACGTATTTTAAAATATAAAAGATTTTTGTTTCTTGGGAGTTGTGAAGTTCTTCATCTTTACTTAATTTTAAGTGACAAGGTGATATGGCTTTCTTAAATAACACCTTCCTACCACACACTTTATAGAATTTACATTAATTTTTAGTTTCAAGTTAAGGAATATAGTACGTACTTCGCATTAATGCAAGCAAAAAAGGCAAGACGTTTAATAAAGATGAAATCGCACAAATATGGAGACACCTAATAAATAGAAGTGTACCTCTGTACACTGCCTACTTTGCGTTTTTCTACGTACGTTAACCTATTCGATCGCGTGAGCGTTCACTTCGGTTTGTTTAGAATCGCATGAGCGCCATCTGGTGACAATACTGTTTCCCAGTTTTGTAAATAGATGGCGCTATTACAATTCGATACAAATCGTAGTTAACTTTTACGCGGTCGAATAAGAAAACGTACGTAGAAAAAAACACAGTAGGCGTCGATATTGTACCCATAAATATTGTACAGGCAATTAACGCGCAGTCAGTTATTTTCAGTCTATATTCGCCTGTACTCTAGACAAAAGCGTTCCCCAAAACAGAGGCGTTGGCGACCGCCATTTTTAATGCCTCGCCGTCGATATAATGTTTTAAATAGCATAATATATAATGGATATGTTAGTAAAAGATGCCGTATTGTATATGGTCGATTTAAATGACTCTTGCGAATGTTTGGTCATATTTGAATAATTAAAAATATTTTGTACTTAGAAATCCATTTAAAATAGGTTTCAGTTATAACTTAAGACGCATTTGTGTGTGTCAGTGTGTTGAATTTATTAAGGATACAATCTTTTAATTTCCTAATAAAAAAGATATAATATTATTTTGATACGTTTCAAGAACTCTACTGTTCCATTCGAATACTAAAATCATACCTGGTTATGGTAGGTACCATAATATACCTGCCCAAAACACTCAAGCTTCTAAATCTTTGGTTAAAATACGTCATCTTTTGCCAGCATTTAACACTCAAAATTAATAATAATCCATCTACTGCAAAATCTTCAGCTGACTGATGGGATTGAGTATTGCTGTCCTTTTCCTGCTCTTCCCTGTAGATAAGGACAGCACTACTAAATTCAATCTGTCATCTGCACGGCTAGAGACATTTTCCTCCCCGGGGAAAGAACAACATTGTATCTTCTGCCACAGCATTATCAACTCTGAACAATGGTCTACAGTTGGAAATAATATCAAAATAATTTAGGTGTCATAATAAAATGGGGGTAAACCTCTGTTTGCCGTGCTTAGGCCGGTGGACTTGTGAGGGGATATAGTCGTGGGATTTATTATTTGTCCACTATGCTAGCCGTGTTTCTGGATTAGAGTTATTATTAGTCTGGGAAGTCAGTAAATACCGCGTAATATATAATATGTACCGCTCACTCTTGACAGGCAAGTTTAGCAACCATCTCGCTCGCTCATTCGTCGTCGGCCGGCTCGGTACCGAAGTACCGATCGCCAAAGTTGCCGATCCCTGGTAGGACGTAGAACTTCTCGTTGATTTCTGGATCTAGCGCTGACGTCACGATCTTCACCTAGAAAAAGCAGGGCAGGTGACCTTCAAGTAACGCAACGTTAATTTTATGGAGATCCGCAGAATAGTTGTTTCGCCGAACACCGAATATTATTCTATTTAACTTTTACCAAAGTGGATATTCCGCCGAATTATTCGGTTTACCTTTACACTCTCGTCTGCATATACTTTCGCTTCTGCACCGTGTGTTATTTAACCATAAAAACCCTTATTATCTTAAGGAGTAGTTCCGGGGAATGCAGTCCGAATTAAGATCATGTCGTACGCTGATCTTGAGCATGCCATTCCGTAAAACGAAGTTGTACAAGCATTCGTGCGCTGTTAAAGTAATTGAATTGTGTAATGCACTTCCAATAAACATAATGCTTATATTATTTTCACTTTACTCTTACTCATATTTAAATTTTGGCTAATCTTGGCTAGTTGGGAATTTTTATTAGTCTTTTTCTATGGTGTGATCTTCACTGACCTTGAGACCATAAATCTTGACTACAGCACCGACACGAGGCTGATGTTCTCCTCTTTATTATGATCATGTCGACCCATTACCAGCCCACTACAGGGTACAGGTCTCTTCCCATAATGTGAAGGGTTTAGGGCGTTTTCCACCACGCTGGCCCAGTGCGGATTAGTAGAATCTTCTCCTCTCAATATTGTGATCCAAAAATGCCGCATCAATAACCCGGGCCACATAAATAAAATGGACGGGTTAAGCATTGATGGATTTGAACAATTGCGCTAGGGAATTGTACCTTATCCTATGGAGTGACGTCCACTGACCTTGGGGAAGGCGTACGCGATGGAGTGAACACCGATCTCCGCCATAAGCAGCGACACGAGACTGATGTTCTCTTCTGGCACGTCGTGGTCGAGTAGCACGCGAATCGCCATGATGGCCGCCGCGCCCGTAGCCACTGTAGCGTCCATGAGGATGACGCGGTAGTCTTTGATGTCTTTGGGCAGTCGTAGGTAGTAGAGCTGCAAGCACAGTGTTTAATTTCATTTAAACCCTACAAAAGCAGTACTTTGTAGTAGTAGAGATTTTGACAAGAGCTCATCTGGTTAAGGATTATTGCTGAGATTTGGTCTGAAGGTGGTTGCGATGTAATTTAAGGCACATGATGCTTATCACCTACGCCTCATGTTGATAGACACAAGGTGGCATTTTGTAAGAAGTGTTCCGTGCGAGCCCTGTGAACTTTTGTTCTGTTTATAGGGGGTGGTTTTCTATTTACTTGCTGCTTGCTCGTCAATTATTACTAAAAAAAGAGAGACCACACCAAAACCATAGAGGCCAAAAGTCATAGCTATCTCATGGTTGATTCCTTGATTTTTGGTTGGTTCCTAAGTTTGACACATATTTTGCGAGGTAATACACAAAGTTTTGGCTCGTCTTTCTGCTGGGTAGTTGGATGTCCTTACACACGTCGACACCGCCTATTCCGTTGCTGCGTCTTCATGTGGGTGCGGAAGGATGCTTGACGGGTGATGTAGCACGCACCTCCGGCTCGTCGGTCTGCTGGTTGGTCGAATGGACTTGCACTCGTCGACACCGCGTGGCCTCGCCCACTCGTGGGTGTTCAAAGACGCTAGATGGGTGATGTAGCACGCACCTCCGGCTCGTCGGTCTGCTGGTTGGTCGAATGGACTTGCACTCGTCGACACCGCGTGGCCTTGCCCACTCGTGGGTGTTCAAAGACGCTAGATGGGTGATGTAGCACGCACCTCGGGCTCGTCGGTCTGCTGGTTGGTCTGGATGAGGATCTTGCCGATGCGGATGTCCTTGCACACGTCGCACACCGCCTGCTCCATGGTCTCGCCCGCGCGCAGAATGGACACGCCGCAGATCTTCTCCACGTTGCATTTGCGACCTTAGCACAATAGAATAAAACCTGTTTTACAAATGCACACGTTCATTTAGAGGAATTAAAATTTTAGTGTAAATTATAAACAGGATGAGTTTGTGAAATGGGCATCGTGCGGTAGTTAATCGAACCGTTTTAGGCCGTTGATTTGCCATAATTTGACCTTATATATAGCCATATTTTATTTTTTTTTGTATTATTTTCACAGTATTTTTTTTATTTTTGTTTTACTTTTGGCATATGGGTATTTGGCCTGAATTAAAAGCATTTATTATTAATTATTATTATTATTAACGACGAAATTATTGGTAAGTTTAACGGCCAATACACATATAACAAGACACACTTATAACAGACGAATTCGCAGACAGACACTACAACGGTATTATATAACAATTCGTGCCGTGTGATTACGTCAGATCAGTTGTCGCCATCTCTTCTCTTCCCGCGGGTGTCGTACGAGGCGACTAAGGGAATATAACAGAGAGCGGGCAGGAGCATTTTCTGCGCTACTACTGTACTGTGGTTGTACTGTGATCACCAACTAATCTACTCATCTGGTGATTATGAAAAAAACACTCCCGGTATGAGATGTTTTTAGTCCAGAAGTGGACTATTATAGGCTAATGATGATGATGATGATATAAATACCTGTGTAGGAGAAGCCCTGCGGTGTATCCACAGCGTGTTCGGAGTACGGCAGTAGAGACAGCGCAAATTCTATCACCAGCCGCATCAGTCTCTTGGAGTAGAAGATGAACTCATCTCGCGGGGTGTCCTTGTTGCGGATGAATGTGTGCAGACCTTGTACCTGAAGAGTTAAGGGCATATTTAATAGCATTTCAACTAATTAAAGTTGTGCTTAAGTTTATAAGTCAGCAGCAGATGCTCTGTTATGCTCGCACGAGACGAAGATACCATACCATAAGATACTCATACCCTGTGTTCTGGAGGGTTACTAAAAAATCTTTTGAGTGAGGCGTTGAAGCTCTTATATAGAAGCCGGGTTGCGCTGGTTTTTAGTCGATTCTCGACTCGACTAAAAAGCGAGTCCTAGATAGTCTCATTTCCAGGAATGCGTAAAAGCATTAACCAGGGAAAAAAAAGGTGGTGACCTCTTGTTTGGGCAAGTTGAATTTGTCTTGACCAGCACTGCAGCCTAGAGTCTGATGATTCTAGCCGAAGAACTCCCTAACTAAACAAGAGAAAAATGTGATCACTCATGGGATTTGTCTTGTCAAACCCAATTTTCCTAGCATGTATCCAGGTTGAGTTTTATAGCCGGAATGTGGCTATAGGAATTTCTCAACCTTGCTTTGAAGTGATAACATTTGGAAGTCTCCAGCGTCTGGTGTTGGGACGAAACTGGTCCTCCGACTCTTCCTCTAAACAAGGTAGCATCATTGCGTTGCCCAGCACCATCTTTACGTGATGTCCAGTGTCTGACGATGATGCTGGCGAAACGTTATTAACGAAAGTCCTCAAGTAAACTCCATAGCCTGAACGTGTTTGTCTATTCAAGTACTAAGAAAAGTAATTATATTAAGTTTTTGAAACACCAATCAGTATTAAAATAACTTACTTGCGGTGTGTCCTTGAGTACAAACAACGAGTCAGGAACGGGTTGTCCGATGTGAGCGATCGCTAACTTTTCTCGCACTTTAAAACCGCGCTGCAAACAAAATACAAAATCAAGGTTAAAAATTTCTAAGTTTAAATATGCTTAGTATAACCTAAGCAAAGGTCTAGAGTTCTGTTAGACAACTTTGACTGTCTGTCTGTGTATCGTAAATGAATGGACCGTTTATGAAAGACAAATAAGTTACTAGCATAGCGTGCGTATTCCTTCCGGGCAGGTTATAACTGGCCAGTCGTAGAAAGGCCTTGGTATTTTTTTGGATGAATGATGTACAGACCAGATGGCAGTCAGAGCTTATTTTGACCTTTGAAGTCTAACTTCTTTAGAATCGTTGTGATTTCAAACTCGATGAAACGAAAAAATGAGTCCATTGAGACACAAACACTGCAATGTATAGAACAGAGTGAGATAGAAAACATTATTCATTTATTTACCTATTCTAGTTACAATGGAAACCAAATAATAAAGCTTACAATTACCCTAATAGTCTACATTCACCTTAATCTCTCGTAGGCTACTTTTCAGAAGTCCCACTTCTGCCGAGTGTGAATAAATTGCTTAGGATTTTTTTTTCTTTCGTTTTGTTAAATGAAGATTATCTTTATCTTTATATATATATTTCTTGTGTGTGTATGTCACTGAACTCCTCCTAGACGGCTGGACCGATTTGAATGATTTTTTTTTATAAACGTTTGGGTGGCACCCTGGATGATTTAGATTCACAAATTAGCCCGACAGATGGCGCTGGGGTCCGCTACTATTATTATAAATATATTGCGGGGCTACTGTAAGTGTACCTATTTCTTTATCGGATTTATGTTATCGGAACTTTACTTGGCTACACGCTAAATATCAAATCAAAAAGCAAATCTTTGGGGAGGGCTCCCGCCAGCCGGCGGTGGTAGCTCACCAGTTGTAGCTGTTTGTGCACGTGCTGCACGATGAGCGAGATGGCCACCTTGTTCTCGCCGCCGCGCGGCACGATGATGTCGGCGTGCGCCATGCTGGGCGCGATGTAGCTCTGGTACGCCGGCTTCACGTGCGTCATGTACTGCTTGAGCACCCCCTCGAGGTCGCGGCCGCGCTGCACGATGTCCCTGCGCCCGCGGTACCAGTTTAGGGACAGTGCGTATGGTATGTATGGTTATTTATGCAACTGTTGTTGTGGGTGTGATGGTCGTCTGAGTTGAGCGTTGTACAAGTACATGTATGAAAAGTGCGTATGGTATGTATAGTTATTTATGCAACTGTTGTACAATAAGGAGTATTAAAACACACATGTGATATTCATTTGAATTTAGCGTTGTACAAGTACATTTACGGAAAGTACGTACGGTATGTCTGTATTAGTTATTCATGCAACTGTTGTACAATAAGGAGTATTAAAACACACATGCGATACTCATTTGAGTTTAGTGTTGTGCAAGGACATTTACGAAAAGTGCATATGGTATTTGAGTTATTTATGCAACTGTTGTATAATAAGGGATATTAAAACATTAATGTGACAATTTTATCGCATCCAGGGTGTTCTAATACCTAATTATCAACAGTTGTTTTTAGGAAGACTTTATCAACTTCCAAAACATAACACCTCTGACAGATTCTGAAACACCCGTAATTTCGAAAGCCCTACGCGATGACTTAGACTTATTAAAAAAAAACACCATGACCAATGTGTTCAAAATTCATTTATTTAAAGTAGGCCTAGTTTATAAGCACTTTTGAAACGTCAAGTCAGTCTGTTTGTAGTGACCACCGGTTCGAAAGGCAGATTACAGCGAGAAGAGCAGGCGAGAAACTCAGCAGATTGCTCTTTTTCAACATCATTTTATAGTTTAACAATCTTTAGATTTTTTTTAGCTTACTGTTAACATTAAAACAGCCAGTCCTAGTAACCTTATATCATCCATTACTGAGTATATACAAATAAACTAAGTATAAAGAGTTATTTATTGTTGCAGTAATTTTGTTTAAGCATTTTGTATAGAGCAATTTTTAAAATTCACTGCAATATTTTCTTTTATGTTAAAATATAATTATAAATAATGTAAAGCCTATAGCAACGATTATAAGAAAAGTTACTAGAGGAGAGTTGGTCGCTGAAAGAAGTCCTGGCTCCATCCGAAAGTAGAATTACTTCGCTTCGCGATGAAAAATTTAGAGTACACAAACTGACTGGTAACCGTAAGAGAAGAAGTCGAAACCTGCTTACCTTCTCAGCCTTCTCGCGAGCCGGATATCAGCGTCCGTGTCCACGAATACCTTCATGTCGAGCAGTTTGACCACGTCCATGTTGTAGAAGGCTAGTATACCCTCGAAGATGATAACGTTAGCGCCGTACATTGTTTTCTGAAACGAAACTTCTCGTTAATGTTTAGTTAAGCTAACTTTCTCAATGTGCGGTAAGCATGTTTAGCTACGGATTTTGGGTCGGGCCAAAACTTGGTTTTTCTGTTAAGGAGTATTATTCAAAATTATGACGTCACGTCTACATAAACATAATTTTGTATACGCATAATTTACGCTTGGACTTCGGAAGTCTCTGCGTATATCAAGTAAGTATTTTGTGATCTAGGATTATCAGTTGCTGTTTTTTTGTTATCAATACCAAAATCAATACTTAAAACTTAATTTTAGTAGCCCTTGACCGCAATCTCACGTGGTGGTAAGTGATGATGCAGTCTAAGATGGTAGAGCGCTAACCTGTTAGGGAGTAGTGTTGTTTTACCCCTAATAGTTTTCTACGCGACATCGAACCGGAACACTAAATCGCTTAGCGGCACGTCGATGTCTGGGTGGTAACCGTTCGCTCACCGTTGCGCCAGGGAGGTCGTCAAAAGAGTTCTAGCAAGACTACTCACCGTCCGGTTCTCCCTTGAGTGCGTCACGTAGTTGTAGATGGGCACCTCGACCTTCTTGCCCTCTTTGAGCCTCTGCAGTACGGATATGAGCAGCTCGATGTCGAACGCGTCCGGGTGGTCGAAGTTGTATTCGTTGCGCGTCGCCAGGTGGTGCTGCTTTTCGTTCAGCACCTTTCGATATACACCATTTATAAGAGTCTCTAACTGTAGTCCGTATCTTCTGTCGAGTATCAACATCCCACTGCTGGGTAGAGGCCAAATTTCTCACAAGAAAGACCAGGACGCGTTTGTAACCGTCGTAGCTTTAGTTTTAAGTTTACGAATAGGTACATTGCCGAAGATCTGTTAGTCGTGGAGTATAAGGATAGGAGAAGTTATAAATAACACCATACAGATTCTCCTGCTTTTCGCGGAGTATAGAAAGTTAAGCTTATTAGGTGAAAGACAATACACAACTACAACTACGACAAATAACTTTTTATCTCGTGCGTGCAATGCTTTCAACAGCAAATATTGTGAGACGGACATTTCATGTCAAAATTGGGACTTTTAGCAAAAAGGCTTTAGGCTTTAAAGTTTTTGTTCTTCTTTTTTGTTTTAATTTTATTTTTGTATAATTTTCGCTTGGTAGGTATACTTATTCCTAAGCAATTGTGGTTAATGTTATCGTATACTTATGTATAACTAAGTTGTGGAAACTTCATTGGTTTATGTGATATAAAAATACGGCATTACTTATGTGTGTAATAGTACTGTTTGTTTCCCTTGAAATGCTAATAAATGAATAATATATCATGGAATTCCGCAAAGTAACGCCTGGATGGAAGATCGAATATTATAAATGCGAAAATGAGTTTGTTTCTTTACCCTTCCTTCACGCCTTAGCTAGCCAAACAATCGTTATGATTGAAGATTACGTTAATCCTCGAAATATATCAAATTTCTACGAGGGAATTCGTTTTTTTTTTTAACGAAAGATCGATATGAAACTACAATTTTATATTCATATCACTACTTAACGAATTAACACAAATATTGGGTAAGAGATTTTGTTTTTCGATAACATTCAATATTATTGATTTTACAACAGTTATTATCTTATCTTTTATAAAACACGAACGAGTATAATTTATCAAAATGAAAAAATAATCAAAACAGTTGTGTATTTATTGCTTTATGATTGAGAGTATACGGGTCGTTGGAAATAAGAAAGCTCAGAGTATCTACTACGTGATCTAAGTGGGAGTATTAAAAAAAATGAGACCGTAGAAGTAACAGCGTTACTGACACAGAAGTAACGAGTCGCGAATCTGAAGTGGCATTGGGCGAGGGCTCATCTCAGATAACAGATGGCGTTTGGGTTCCTAAAGTACTTGAATGGCAGTGATTGTAATCGTAGCGTGGGCGGACCCACTAGATTGGTAGACCCACTAGGTGACTAGGTGGATAGAAATGAAGTTAGTCGCAGAGAATCACTTGACACAAGTGGGCGTACACGCATTTACTCCTAGCACATCAAACTCTCTCCTCATACTCGCGGTGGATAGACGCACTAAGTAGATAGACCCACTAGGCGAGTAGACGCACTAGGTGGATCGAACCACTAGATGGATAGACAACATTAAGTGGGTAGCGGAGTCGCTTGACACAAGTGGCTCACAGATTTACTCCTAGCACAGCAAACTCTCACCTCATACTCGCTGTGGATAGACGCACTAGATGGATAGACCCACTAGATGGTTGGACCCACTATATGCATAGACAACATTGAGAAGCGTAGGTGCTTGACACAAATGGATCACGTAGTTACTCCAAGCACAGCAAACTCTCGCCTTATAACCGCTGTGGATAGACGCACTAAGTGGATATACCCACTAGGTGGGTAGACGCAATAGGTGGATATACCCACTAGATGGATAGATCGACTAGATAGATGTCAGTAGGTGGACGCCTCAGGTTTATGGACACAGGCCGGCACATCGTAGGACTTGTTCCTTGCATGCTCTGCGAAGCGTCGCTCTGTTTATTGCGATGGTTTTCACTCACAATCAGATGAGCCATCTTCTTGGCCTGTTAATTGTATCTATAAAAAAAAACATACCTTGTAGAAGGAATCCATACTGACGATAGTGACCCAGGGGATGTTAAGAGATTCAATGATTTTCGCCGCTACCGTGGTCTTGCCGGATGCGCTGGCGCCGCAAATACCTAAAAAATAATGTTTGTGTAGTAGTAGAGCATTACAGAGCTTCTCCGTGGAACTACTACTCCCATGCTTATTTAAGCAGCATTGTTGTAATGCTGTGTTCCGGTCAAAAGGGCGTGATTAACACCTACGCCTCAAATTGATCGACACAGGGCGGCATGTGTCTGGACGTGTCTCTTACTTGCCTTGCGAAGTGTTACTCTGTTAATCAGCGGTGGTATTCCATTCACCATCAGTTTTCACGCGACGCGTAGCGTACGTACTATACGCGTGTCGGTCTTTTATCTTCAATAGGGTTGTCACAAGTAAACACAGGGAATGTTTTGAATTCGTTTGTATGGAAAAATAAATCAGCTTCTTTTGATTTAATATTTTTACAGGGTGATATACTTATGCAACCTTTAACATGTTTTCCAAATTTGGTTACATCAAGTGGTATATCAGTTTGTTTCAGCAATATTTACAATATATAAAAAAATACGTCCGTCTGGACGTCTCTAGCGTCCATTCGCTCGTTCGCGGCCGTGCCCGTCTAAACGACCGCCCATTCAGTTGACTGTATGATCCTACGCCCGATGAGCCGAAGTCCTACGACAGTATAACAAAGTAAACCTCACAGAATTATGAACGTACAGAATCCTCATTCAGCCATTATTGTATCCAGTGCATTGTTTCCAAAAACAGTGCAAACGCGCCGCGCACGTCTCACTTTACACCCTCGGAATGTTGCCAGCTCACAAACTTTTTCCTATTTTATTGTAAACGTTTACAATATTAGATGTAAAATAATTAATGTCAACTGCTAAATGTTATGAAGTTACTAACCATTTGTTCGAGAAACTCTATTTTTTTTTTTATAAATAAAACAATAAATATACTACGAAATTCAAAATTCATTTATTTCAAGTAGGCCTAATACAAGCACTTTTGAAACGTCAAGTCTGTCCGTGTGTAGTGACTCTACTACCGGTTCGGAAGGCAGATTCTACCGAGAAGAAGCCGGCAAGAAACTCAGCAGTTGCTCTTTTCCAACATCAAAAATTTACATTTTATATTTTAACATTCATTTTTCTATCTTGTGAGAGATGAAAGCGGAGCCGGATGCTTCCAAGCAACCTTGTCATTAAGAAACTCATCAATTGTATAATAACCTCGCTGTAATAAATGTGTTTTAACACATTCTTTAAACTTATGGATTGGTAGGTCCAAAATTACCTTAGGAATCATATTATAAAAGCGTATACTCAATCCCACAAATGACTTCTGCACCTTTCGCAGACGATATGCAGATGTCACTAATTTATGACCATTTCTTGTAAGTCGACTGTTTATATCCACTTTTTGTTTATAAAGACTAATATGTTGTCTTACAAATACTATATTGTTATAAATGTATTGTGAGGCTACCGTAAGTATACCAATTTCTTTAAATTTTTCACGGAGGGATTCATCACGTGATTTAAGTTTATATATTGACCGTACAGCTCTTTTCTGCAATATGAATATAGTTTCAATATCAGCAGCTTTGCCCCATAATAAGATCCCGTAAGACATCACACTATGAAAGTACGCGAAGTAAACAAGTCTTGCTGTTTCTACGACAATACACACATCGCCATCTAGCCCCAAAGTAAGCGTAGCTGGTTTTATGGGTACTAAGATGACTGATGAATATTTTAATGAATAATATACATAAATACTTAGAGTATACATATAAACCAGACACTGAAAAACATTCATGCTCATCACACAAACATTTTCCAGTAGTGGGAATCGAACCCACGACCTTGGACTCAGAAAGTAGGGTCGCTGCAAACTGCGCCAATCGGCCGTCAAAAACTCTACTAAAGTGGAGTGGTTTTCTATGTTTCAATATTAATCTTGTACACGGTCTCTGTGCGTTTTTAATTCTGTGTGTAAACCTATGTGTTCACTCCTGGACACTCTTCTTTATAATAATAATATTAATATTTTTTTATTTGGTAACCACGACCCATTTACACTATTACATAACAGAATAATTAAAAACAGTTATAATAAAAAAACTAAATCAAAATAAAACTTACATGAGATATTAATATAAACCTTGTTAATTGGAGAGTCGTATCTATTTGTTTTTATTTTTTATTACAGCTTCAGGACCCTACGTTTTGTGTAACGTCTTACCGATAAGAAATGGTTCGACCTCCTGCCCCCCCGTGCAGTTGTACCAGGGCGGGCGGCCGGCCGTATATATGGTGCGTCGGTCCGCGTGGAGTATGCTCTCGGCGGTTGTGCGTTTATTTGACTGTGACATCGAAGTCGTGCGCACGCGTCGCGCACGCGGCGACTTCATAATGTTTGAACCTGTTGGGAGACATCTTTTTTGTTATTTCACTACAAGTTAGCCAGTAATAGCATCTGGGCATGGGAAGCTGGCGAACTCGGGACCGCCGAGTGTGCAAGAAAGATATATATGTCGCTATGTTTAGAATATTCAATTCATACCTAATAATTGTCTTTGTTAATTTAATAGTTATTGGTACGTTTACATTATGAGGTAAGTTTGTGTAGCGGATTATAGTTTTATATAATACGTTTAAATGAAAACCGAAATTTAATTTTTTTTAGAACTATAACTAAATTGAAATTAAATAAACAAAATCAAACGGGCAATAACTAGTACATTATAAACACAAGATTATTAAAAGAACAGTTATTGTTATTGTTCCCACTTCTGCGGTGCGGTCTTAAGCGCTCGCTCTTATTTTTTTTTTTTGTCTGGTCTCGAACGCAGTCGGAGCTCTTTCTAGCGGTTTTACTTTCACACTGTTCATCATTTCTTTGCCGTGTTTTATGAACACCATGAGGGGTGTCCTTATTACTTTGCATACACTTTGGATACCTTTGTTTCGGTAACTGGGGTAACAGAACGCACCTTTAACCTTTTTAGGTTACGTGCGTTTTGGGGAATTAAAATATCCCTTGCTTCAACGGTGAAGGAAAACATCGTGAGGTAACCTGCATGCATGAGAGTTCTCCATAATGTTCTCAAGGGTGTCCACCGATCCGTACTGGCCCAGAGCGGTGGACTACGGCCTTTACCCCTTCTCATTGTGGGAGGAGACCCGTGCCCAGTAGTGGACCGGTAATGGGTTGCTATGATGATGACGATGACGAACGGGGGTAACGGGTTTGATGCGTAGCTGCCCCAGGATCGGTTTATTTGTTTTCTTAGCGGTCTATGGTATACGTTATTTTTTCTACTATAACCTTTTTTATGAAAACTAAGTGTCCGATTTTTGTGCAGCTCTATTCATCACCTCCTAGTTCTTCCTCCAAGCGCTTTGTAGAAGATTGCTTCTAGTGTGGGATTTCTAAAATATCGAATTGATTACTTGTTTACCAGTAGATGGTGGGCGGTAGGGCCTGACATTGGGCACTGTGGTGGGCGAAGCCGGAGCGCGTGTGTAGTCATCCTCGTCCAGGAACACTAGTTCTAGCGCCAATTCCGAGTCACTGCAAACATTTTATTTTATTTTTGCCACCTATTATCTAAATGATTATTTGGCCTTGATTATATTATCTCACAACGTGTGAAAAGAAGAGCATTAAACGAAGGGGTCATGCTGCCCTTAAACCCCTCGTTACACTCAGGATTCTAGATACAGCAACTTCTTTACGTTACAGGTAGGATTTATTCCGGCGCCCAAAATTATAGATATTGCACCCTTGTTGAAGAGTCTAGATTATTTACAATGAATTTAATTGAGGCTGAAAAATTGCAATTAATTTAATTCAGGCCTTAAGTACCAGCAAAGTACTCATCTACGGAATAATAACATACTAAACGATATAACTATTCCAACAGACCGCGACGTAATTCCTGATCACGCTATTTGTTGGTTAGTCGATTCCTAAGGATAACGTAGTGTAAAACTTTACTCAAGAATGCTGAAAACTATCAAATGCGGCAAGGTTTTCTTTTATCCAACTGATAGTTGTAGAGAAGTGTGTTCAAACAAGTTAAGTACCTATTTAGTGATAGTATTAGTAGCTACCTACACCTTAGCATAAGACTGGAATGAGGAACAAAGTCAGGATGCGGTGTGTAAATAAAAATAACATATTATTGTACATACTAATCAACATCTTCATCATGTCAACCAATGGACGTCTGCTGCTGGACATAGGTCTTTTGTAGGGAGTTCCAAATACCTCGGTGTTGTCACTTTGCTTTCTGCGCCTCGCTTGATATTATAAAGTTTGTATGACAATAATATCCAAAGGAGAATGCCGGACGTAGTATGGGATTTGGTTTCATTCAACAACATTCATTCAACAATACAAATATAAAATGAATTCATTCATGAATTCATTTTATATTTGTATATGTGTTTTTTGTGTATGTCTATAATTATAAAAAAATTCCATTTAGGTAATCATTGATATGATAATAAAGTTTATCAAATAACACTGGTTTGCAGGTCATGCTAGACTTTGACTTTGATGTTGATAGGTTTACGACAGTGGCGTGCATAGAGGGTATGCACAGGTTACAGATCATAAAACACGAAAAAAATCTCCAGTACGAGTTATAAATACTTGAGTGTTAGAGTTATAATACTTTTTATAAATCTTACAATGCGTATCCTTAAGTTTCTTATAACTCGTACTGGAGATTTTATTCATTTTATATCATCTGAATACCCTATATACACGCCACTGGCTGTCGATGAGGATGATAACGCTGGTCCGGCCGTCTTGTTGTTTGTCAGTTTTTAATTAAGTAGTTATTACAAACATTCAACAAACATTTCACAAACTGGCTATACTTAAGGTATAATTAAGGTCAGGAGAACAACAGAAGCATGACACAGCGGCCTTTTTAATAATGTAATTTATAGTTTAGCTTTCTGTTAGTTGTATTTTTGTTTCAAGGGCAACCTGTTCTAAGGTTATAACAATAATACATAGTAGGCTAGTTGTTGCCCGCGTTGTCGTCCGCGTTTATATTAGGTTTTTATTTTTAAAAACCTGAGTGAGATTTTTCTCACATTATGATAAAATGTATTTAAATATATTTGTAAGACCATCTCCGGATGCAAACTATTTCCATGCAAAATTGCACAATAATAAAATAATCTATGCAAAAAAATAGTATTTTAGCTAAAAATACTATTTTTTTTAAACAGTACAAGGAAAAATTTGACTTGGAATAACTGTTTTTCATAAATAAATTGGTTAAGATAAAGTTTTTAGATAGACATAAGTTTATACATTAGCATTATTTTAGAGCAGTTTTTTTGGTATTTTATGGCCACCAGAGGGCGTTGCGTTAGTATAATTACAAATTGCATTAAAGTATTTTTTTTAGATTTACACAAAAACATACACTATATTAAACATACAAAGCTTTGCATTTCTAATAGTTAATCTGATGTATGAAATTGTAACAAAAAGTTTGCTCTTTTGGAGCCAGTAATATAATTATATGTAAATAGATGTGCATATATAATTCCATAATAGTGCTTAATTATGTAAATTTTTATAATAAACAAATATCATCTTGTGGATGTCTCAAATCCATTCAGGTTTTATTAAATTGCTCATTTACTGCGACAATGTTTTATTTATTATTTTTTTTGACGTGTTACCACCCTTTGGTCGTGGCTAGTTACCACCCTACCGACAAAGACCGTGATAAGCGATGTAGTGTTCCGGTGCGATGTCGCGTAGAAACCGATTAGGGATTAGTATGACTACCACACTCCCTAACAGGTTAGCCCGCTACCATCTTAGACTGCATCATCACTTACCACCAGTTCAGATTGCAGTCAAGAGCTAACTTGTGTAATAAAAAAAATTTACTGACGGTGAAAGATCTGTTTCCTTAATCATTTAAAAACATTTTGCCGTAAAAATGACATTAATCAAGACTGTGTCAGCCGAATCAGTACACCTTTGCCCATAGGTTGGTTTCTAGCTACAGCCAAAGCCTCGTACCAGATCAGTCTAGAGAAAATAAAGAAAAGCTAATTATGGGGACCTTCTAATTATAAAATAACAGTGCCGCAATTACAGTATGGTCATCAACTAAGTTAACTAAATTTGAAATTGTTGGACACTTTTTTATATATAAAACGTTCTTGTAGCTTGTGTTAATGAGCGAAATGACAGTTTATTTGCAACAAAAGCTTGGGAATAGATTTGTTAAATAGGTAAACTGCATACAACAAAAACCGAGCGATGGCAGTATTACGGCATAGCTTGTAGTGATTTTATATTGATAATCATAAAAAGTAATTAATGTTAAGTCGAAAAATAAACATTCACATCAGGGTGCTGTTGGACTTGCTGCGGTTTTGCTTGACATTCGTATGTTTTCAGAAGAGCAAACTTAACTTTTATTCCATTATTTAGAAAAAAGCATTGGTGCTATTGGCAAGACTCAAATCAGTCAAGCTCCAATGCTATCCTGACCATGTTTGCAAGCAAAATTGACTACTAATTAACTAACTTGCATGCAATTATACAAACTAGAGATGCGCCAAATGTAGGTTCAACCAAATACGAATATTCGGCCGAGTATTTGGTCCATAATATACCAAACTGAATGATTCAGCTAAATTAATTTCTGAAAAAGTTGTTACTCAAAGCAGTGTTCTTAGAAATTGACAATTCCATAGAAATAAAATTTAGTTTAATTATTCGTTTGTAAGAAAAAAGCAGAAGTTTATTTCATTAAAAGTTTATTTCAATTGACTCTAAAAATTAATCTTTTTTATTTTGTCACTAAATAATAGGTAAAGTAGTGTTTCTTCCATTTACAAAAAACTATGTACCTCTTGCGGAATAAACCACACTTCTTTAGAATTAGTTAACCTTACTGTTTGATAAAATGTTATTTTTTAAATATTAACAGTAATTCAAATATTTGGTATTTATTTGGCAAATGAACTGAATATTCCATTAAAAAGGGTAATACAGAATATACTGAATACCAATATTCGGTGCATCTCTAATATATACTAAATATGTATATACCTACCTACTTTGTTTAAGTGACTAACAGAAAAGATAATGAAGAGAAAACCTGGCTCTTTAGTTGTCAATTTTTCCTCAGGCTAAGGTGTATTTGTAATTCTTCTAGCTAAAGTATCAAAGCTTTTAAAATGTTTTGAATTTGTTACTAAATTTATGCAATGACCAACTTACTTGGAACTGATATACGAAATATTCAATGTCAATATAAATATAAACCCCAGTTATCACATATTGAAGGACATGGATGCATGACTAACAACATCTTGTATGTTTTTATCTTATCACCTTACCTATTTATATATTCATAAATAAACATTTAACATATATCTGTTTATACACATCTTGATATGTGGCTAATGTTGTTTACCTTTTTTATTGAATGACATTGACAGGTTTTACTATACCATGTTATGGTATGTTTGTTATTTTAGTGTATACTATTTTGAAAAAACAAAAACAACAATTTTAAACAGTGCACAAGCGGGTAGGATGCGTGTTTAAATTACAACAACAGGCTAAATCAAAAATCGTTCAATAATTCTTACGGATTCGCGAAGATAACAGAAGCTTGTTCCATTTTGACGAATTTTGAGAATTTTTCATGAGAAACTGTATTGAAAGGTCGAGTTTCGGAAATGTATCCGCTTGAGCACGTGCCTGATACACGTAGCGTAAAGTAAGCTGCCAATGTACTACATAAATGTCTAAAAATAAAACACAATGTGTGTGCGCTGAGGTTATGATTATATGCAGGCAGCGAGGTATTATTGCACTCTCGGAGATTACCGTGGAGCTAACTGTTCGCAGTCACTTGCACATAAAAATAATGCGTACTCTCCGTCGCGGTCAGTCACACACTCGACAAAAAAAAGGATCTGTTGACGCAAGACAGCTGGGCAAACCAAATAAACAATAGTTAAGGTTATCTAACAAGGGTTACCTATCTGAGCTTGCCGAGCTGGGTGTCTCAAACTTGTTCAGCTTCCCAGACATCGCTGGTCGTCAAGAAGTAAAATTTTATTTAAGAGAAACACTGCAATAAATTGCTAAAGTTCACGGCTAGGCACACGCAATAAGCAATTAATGATTTTGACAACTGACATTTTACGTTCGGAAAGTTAACAATTTCCGTGACACGACACAAAGTACGATCTCATTACGCAAGTTTCCTTTAATGTTTTCTTTTTATTAAAAAGTTGACATTTCAATATCAATATATTCATAATATTTCTGAGTTTGTTGTTTAAAACACAACATTTTTTTGAAAATCGAACTAGTTTTGCTTGAGATTTCTAAACGTTTTACACTCACGTTCCGTTCCATAGGTATAAAATCAATAGGTATTTTATATTTTCAAATCAAAGTTTCGCCCGTTTGCATGAATAGGTAGTTTGCACGTTTTAAAAGTATATTATCTTCTATTAGACCCTTAAAGTCTGGAATTGCAGATTTTTATAGCTAAAATTCAAAACACAATGAAGTTTTAGCTATATTTTAACTTAATGATCTCTTTATTATCTACCATTGTCATTTGTACAGGCTGTCCATATACTCATATAAATGAATGACTGCTCAAATCTACATACGCATTATAACTTCATAACTTTGGTACTGGAACTAACTAAATCGACTTTTTATCCGAATTAAAATTTGAATTTGAATCCTAACTTCCTGACTTATACTTATTATTATTATATATGCGAAAGTGTTATGTTGTGTTGTTTGTCCAGCCTTAAGTACCAAGCGAAAATTACACAACAAAAATAAATAAAAAGAAATAAAAACTTTAACTTTCCCATAATTATTTTCCTAAATTTGACGTGAAAATTTTTCGTCTCACTATATTTGCTGTTGAAAGCATTGCACGAGTAGTAAAGTTGTTTGCAATACATTTGTTGAAATGCTAATGAATTTAATAAAATCTGGCATAAATGAAATTATAGTTATCCAAAGTTGTACTATTTACCTACCTACTTTATATCTGTAAGTTTTACAACTAGGCTGCACCTACCGTAGGTAACAATAGTTAGGTAGGTACTATTCGTTGTTTACAAACCTTTTTTCTTCTCAATATAATATAACAGCGATGTAGATACAGCTCTATATAGAGTCGCAGTTAAATACTATAAGATAAAATTTTCGCTTTACTAGTTTTAATAATAATAGCTAAGTGATCGAATTAAGTATTACTTGCTTTATCGATGAAGGGAAACATCGTGAATGTTTTTTTCCATATTGTTCTAAAAAGCTTATGAAGCCTACTAATCTGCATTTGGCCTGCGTGGTGACAACGGCCTAAACCCTTCTCATTCTGAGAGGAGGAGGATAAAATATAGATATTGTGTTTGATGGTGAATTGATCTTTCCGTAGCATGCGGAATGCACTCGCTCATCGACTGATGGAATAGCGCCTTTTGGTTGCCGAAATGCAATACATGGGAATTCCCCAATAAGATAGACACAACTTAAAATTTCTCTACCGTCCAATGAAAACGTTTCTCAGAAGATACGTTACCAATTTTATTACATCCTCGAAAACCTCACTTCATTCCGTAAATTATTATTAAAAAAGTATTTTAATACCAGACTGCGACTGAACGAAGACGAAAGTATTAAAAATGTTCGCTTTGAAACCAAAAAAAAAAAAGAAAAATACTTATAATCAATTCAAATTTAGAATTCTTGGCAGTTGAGGTTGCCGCGCTGAAACTTGATAACTTTCGCCATAACATGCAAATTGGGAAAGTTTTGGCTAATTGCTTGCAACTTCGAGTCGCCTCGAGTTTCGACCTGAGGTCGTCGGTCTGCGACGCCTGGCCGAGCATAGTTAATTAAATGTCATTACAATATTACTAGCGATTGCCCACGTTCTTCGCCCGCGCTTATTTCAAACACCTTGGGAACCATTTGTTTCACTGGTATAAATAGTAGCCTTCCTACTATTTATAAATGTTACTCTCCGTCCTTTCAACTAACTCTATAAAAAAAAATCAAGTTGAATTTTTGCTTTTTTAGGGCGTTAAACCCTAAGCAATTTGTGGTTAATGTTATTATTTATGTAAGTATAACTAAGTTGTGAACACTTCATTGGTTTGTTTGATATAAAAATACGGCATTACTCTTATATGTAAATGGTAATAGTACCTTATAAAGCTAATAAGTAAATTAAAAAAAAATAATAATAATTTGTAAATAGATTTAAAGAAATAATTTATATTGTTCCGGTGGGTATTTTGCTGTAAATACGCTGAGATACTTCACAGTGTCCTGTGTCTTAGTAGCTTTCACTAGCTTCAGTCTTTCATTTCTTGCTGATATTTTAATACATTTTATGTTAATATTTAAAAGGATATCATTCTGAAACCTGCAGACATGAAAAAAATAGTAAGAGCGAGTCCTTTACGTGACGCTCCGGTCCGCCGGCAATTTGGCGCCGACTTTTAGGTTATTTTACGTGGCAACTTTGATTGGGACTGACATTCGAACGCTGCTCGAATGTTAAACAACCTCTTTGTTGTGGAACTTTCTCGAGGCGTTCCATTGGAGATTGAACCTACGATTGAACGAGGTTTTTATTGGGATCGAGGCGCGTTTAATTTCAAAGTTTGCGTTTATTGACACAATAAAACTTGAAGGTTTAGTTTAAGGTGAGTTAATATAACTCGGCTGAGTGTTCGGCTGTTTTTATTATTATCGATATTTTTTATCAATAAAATATGTCTGACAGCAATAATTCAGGAGTGAAGTCTCCTACAAAGAAAGCAAAATCACACTATGATTGTAATGCTTTACCTTTTCAGTATGCTACATCTGACTCCTGTATTACCTGTTATTTTACGCATATAACTTTTACAAAACCATTTCGATGTTTCACAGCGGCCAAGCGTCCCGTGACGGCTCATACATTTTTTTTTCTTACTTAGGTAGGTACTCTGTTCTTTTTAAATATAATAACCCAGACATATTATGCTTTGTTTAGCGCCTGTCTGTTTCGCTGAGTTAATCATTTAACGGCTGAACTAATATTAATGGGAGGTTCACGGGCAGGTTGAGGTTACCATAAGTGATTTGGGGTATCATAGACGTACTTTGTATTTCGTCACTCCTAACTTCTAATCTAAGAATACACTAAAGATTAGAAGTTAGGTTTTAGAGTATTATCACAAACGGGCGAAATGAGCGTTGTTTAAAATTAGCAATTTTTTCATCATCTCTCAACCACAGTTCGTTCAGTGCTATACATGAGTCATGAGTTTTTAATTGCCGCAAAAGCAGGGTGTTCTAATTTTGACGTGTGTCTGCCTGTGGCATAGTAGCGGCCGAACAGATGAACAGATAAGGGTTTTTTTCATTTAGTCGGGACTGTTCTAAGCTATGTTTGATGGAAATCTGTCTAAGATGGCCGCCGCCACAAAATGGCTGTTTACTTTTTTAAATATTGGATAGAAGCAGGCGTAACTTTGCGGAAATCCATGATATATTATGAAAAGCTTAATTTTCATAGTTTACTTATTTTTCACAACTCCTAAATAAAAGGTATTAAATGAAAGTTTTACAAGTATTTTTCTTCTAAGTCCAACTGCATCTTCTAAGCCGGGATCATATTCTAGTGTGTTCGGGCATAGTTAGTTACGTCGGAGGGATCTCTCAACTAATTGCTGGATCCACTCGCCGTAATGAAATAACCATCTGCGCTTTTGTTCCATTTCTGTCTGTCGCTTAAACGTTCCACGGAGACAGTATTAATTCGTTACGGAATGTTTTCTTTTTAAATAAAGTTGTTACGAGGTACCAGCTGTTTTACCACCCGGAGTATCAACTGGCCATCAACTTCTAGACGTAGGTCGTCTGTAAAGTGTTCTTAATTTAAAGGTTTTGTTCTGCTTGCGTGCAGTCCAGCTATGTGAGAGGCAGGTGAGATAGCAGGTGTGAGTATGTGTTTATGGCCTAATTATCAGAGAAAATTTTCTATGAATTGATAAATTTAACTTTATTACAGTTACATTAGCAAGCGGTGTTAACCTAGTGTTTAGTTCTTCAGCTTCAATTTCGAGAATCCCGTTCGAAAACCGGCAACCACCTTTGACTTTTTTAAGCTATGTGCGTTTTTATCAATTAAATATCATTTGCTTTAACGTTGAAGGACAAACTTACATACCTGAGAGTTCTCCATAACGAAGTAAGTTCTTCACAATGGCATGTTAAGTCTACCAATCCGCACTTGGCCAGCGTGGTGGGCTACGGCCTAAACCCGATCCTGAGAGGAGATAATGAATAATTGTTAAATAAAATTATTCATTGTAAAGTCAACATCTCCTGAGGATATTTCAGTTTCGGAGCCTGCGTAGAGGGTACCGAAGATCTGTTTGGTGAAAAGTGTAAAGATTGAAGAAATTATATATTACACCATACACATTCTCCTGTTTTTCGCGGTGGACAGCAAATGAAGCTTAATTTTCATAAAATTATAGTTAAATAAATAAAAAATAAAATAGGCTTTTATTTCAGAGAAGAGTTACATGAGTTTTTACATTTAATCTTAATATATATTAATCTCATGTCACGATGTTTGTCCGCGATGGACTCCTAAACTACTTAACCGATTTTAAATTAAATTGGCACACCGTGAGCAGTCTGGTCCAACTTAAGAGATGGGATAGCTTCGATCTTTAATTATGGTCGCAATTTTATTTTATTTTATTAAATGACAGTCACATGTTATATATATATATATATATATATATATATATATATACTACTATACTCATTTAAGGCTTAGCGATACTTTAAAAATAAAATCAAACGGAGACGAAGTCGCGGGCTACAGCTAGTTTTATTATAAAATTAAGTGTGCCACACGGCAAATGCCTCCTCCAGCTCTCGCCCTCGCTTACGATCCTATGCCACCCTTTTCCCCAGTGAACCAGCTGTAAGTTTCAGCTCATCTTCCCAACGTGCTGCCAAACCTTTTTTCTTGGCCCGTCTCGTGGGTACCATTGAGTTACTAGGGCACTCCACTTGCCTTGGGTGTCTCGGAGCATGTGACCGGTCAACCCCACTTAAGCTGATCCATCCTGGTTAAAAAATTATAGTTATCCAAAGTTTAATTAATTCCCCACTTTTCAAAACAGTGGACACATCGGTTGAGACGACAAAGTAGGTATCTAATAACTATCGGAAGAAGAAGCTTTGTTGTGTAAAGACAGTCTGTTTATCCAAACTTCAAGAAGACATAAGTTCGTATTAGATAAGTTTCAGCTCAAGATAAGTTGTGAAACTGAAGCAGTAAGCTTCAATAACAAATTATCTATTATCCCTCTTTCTTTCAATTCTGCGAGAGTCGAAGCAGTGTTTATGTATTTAATTTCGCTCCATTGCTTGCAAGAAAGCTGCCGTACCGTGATTTTACGATTGAAATTCAATTCTTAATTTCAAAGTACATGAAATGTGCTGAAAAGTGGGGTTTTCAGCGCATTAAATATTGGATAGAGGCAGGCGTTACTTTACGGAATTCCATGATATATTAGGAAAATTAAGCCTAATTTGCTCCGCGTAAATTTGGAGAATCTGTATGGTGTCATTTATACTTTCTTCGATCTTTACACTCCGTAACGTGCGTAGAGGATACGTTGCCGAAAATCTGTTTGGTATTTCCATACGTTCTTTTTCCAGAAACCCATAGTAGTGGATCACTATACGACAGGATTGTAGACAGACGAATATCCGCAACGCGAATAGCGGATACTGTACATATTGTGGCCACGACTGCGGCGGGCAAAAACAGATTATGCGTTTCGAAATTGAAAAGTTTATAATGATTTAATTTTCATTGACTTATGATACGACTAAGACACCGGGAGGCATCTTTGCATCGTTCGAGTCCATGTAGGACTGAGGTGCATCGATAATGCAGTCGTATTTATATAAAAATACCCACCAACTCATTGTCATGAACATTGGTTATTAATCAAATAATTTTTTTATTGTTTCTTGAAAACTATCTATTAACTATTTAATAAAATATCTGGCAAATATGAATTTATAGATATCATAGTTTAATTATTTACCCACTTTATAAATTAACTGTAACACTTACTAAAAATGTTCATGATATATGTCATTTGCAATCATATCATCTGCAGACAGAATACAGAATACAGAATTCCTTTATAGCTATCCATTATCTCACGATGTTTTCCTTAACCGTTAAATCAAATGGTATTTGATTGTATATAATGCACTCAATTTCGAAAAAATTTAGTTTACCTTAACTCAAAAATAATTTAGTCATTTTAAGTCAAAGTGTTCATTTTAATAAATTATTTTGCAATTAAAAATACACAAATACTGAATAGAAGCGGTGATAGTGCATTGAGTAAGAGCTCGACTTCACTTTCGGCAGGGCGAGTTTGAATCCCAGCACCCATCTCCAACGTTTCGAAGTTATGTGCGTTTTAAGTAATTATTATATCACTTGCTTCAACGGTGAAGGAAAACATCGTGAGGAAACTTACATGCCTGAGAGTTCTACATAATGTTTTCAAAGGTGTGTGGAGTTCACCAATCCGCATTGGGCTAGCGCGGTGGACTACGGCCTTAACCCCTTCTCATTGTGGGAGGAGACCCGAGCTCAGGGCTAGCACAGACAGGAGACAAAAATAATATCCCCCGATTATATACCCTGACAAGGGATATAATTAATGTGTCCGACTGCTAAAAGACCGGAATAGTAGAAGTTTAACCCCGTTGATACACATATATTTTTCGGATATTATTTCCACTTGTGTGCCAGTGCTCTCAGAGTTGATAAAGCTGTGGGAGAAGATAAATCTTTATCCTTTCCCCGGAGATATAATTGTCACCTGCCCATGCTAGCTGTTAATGGGTTGATATGATGAAATACTAAGTAAATCTTATCTTAAAAGTGGACATAAACAGTCGACTTACAAGAAATGGTCATAAATTAGTGTCATCTGCATATCGTCTGCGTAAGGTACAGGGATCATTTGTGGGATTGAGTATACGCTTTTATAATATGATTCCTAAGGTGATTTTGGACCTGCCAATGCAGAAGTTTAAAGAATTTGTTAAAACCCATTTATTACAGCGTTATTATTAGGTTACTATACAATTGATGAATTTTTTAATGACAAGGTTGCTTGGAAGCATCCGGCTCCGCTTTCAGCTCTCACAAGATAGACAAATGAATGTTAAAATGCAAAATGTAAATTGTTGATGTTGGAAAAGTTAAACTGCTGAGTTTCTTGCCGGCTTCTTCTCGGTAGAATCTGCCTTCCGAACCGGTGGTAGAATCACTACAAACAGACAGACTTGACGTTTCAAAAGTGCTAATATTCGGCCTACTTGAAATAAATGAATTTTGAATTTTTGAATTTTTGAATCTTATAAAACAAGGTAATTCGTGGCCGCGCGGAAATCGGGAAATTCATTGCAATCGAAAAGGATGAATCCTTTTGATTCGTCTTCGTTTCCGAACGGTGTTCCTCGTAGCGGGAACAAGTACGGGGGCTTTAGTTTATTCCAGTTTTTCTCTAAACCAATCTCGTTTGTCGTTTTTTATCTGTGCATTGGAACAACTGCTGAACTTTTAAAAACTTCGTTCGTCGTGGATGGATGTAGTTAGTGTTTTAAAATAAAATGGGCCCAAGAGTGTCCTTAAAGCAGCTAAAATTATGACGGTGCATAATCAATACATATTTGAAAATTGATGTACATTTTGAACGAAAGGATAAATATCTTTAAAAATCATATTATTAAGCACTATTCCACATAATCTTTAGGGAAATCATATATATATTATTTTTTAAGTGTTTCTTTTTTGTTTCAACTTTAATTTTATCTTTACTTTCTGTTTAATTTAATTCCAAGTTGTGTACACATACGTTGGGTTGTAGCTTAGAACAAAACTTGTTATTACTTATATTTAGATCTACTGTTAGTTATTACCTGTTTTGTGTACCTAATAACAATAAACAACAATAATAATATTATAACAAATTTAAAAAAGAAAGTGGACTGTAACAATAATTATAGTAAAAATAAACTTGTAGTGCAGTTTACTAGGCTGCATAAAATTAGTAATTAATTTAAGAGTAATTAATAATAATTAATAATATATCTTTTTATAACAACTTACCAGATTAAATCCTTGAGATGTCTCTCAATAATTTCAAAGTTTATATAAAACGTAAGCTTATAGAAAAATCCTATTAATATATTAAGGATTACATGTATGATAAGAAAGCTGGAATTGCTCTTACTTCATAGCTCAACATTGACTAGACTGTGAGACGGTTATAACAAAAAAAAACCTGGCTAAGTTTTTTGTGGGCTCTTCTTTGACCAGGGCGCGTTTGGAACCCTCCTAGCTTTAGTTTTAAGTTAACGAACGCAGTTATCACCATCACTAACATTAGTGTAACATGTTAAATGTAAATGAATTTGAATAGATTTACTTTTATTACTTGTGCACTAAAGTGCAGGGCATTAGACTGAGAAGTGTTTAGGCCGTAGTCCACTAAGCTGCGCGCTGGCCAAGTTCTATCCGACATCCCAACCCTCTCATAGTTCGACTTCTTTTTATTCACCCAACCTTAGCGCCACTCTCAACAAGAAGAGGCCTAAACATAACTCTTTCACTCACGAATCGCAGAAACATGATAGATCTTTGTTTCTTACATAAAATTATAAATGGTGGTATTGATTGTTCAAGTTTAGCGGATAGGGTATGATTGGCAGTACCTAAGTATAATGCGTGATCTTATATCAAGAATAAGCAAACTTTTAGGCCTACATTCACAAAAACTAATCTAGGCGGGTCCGCCCTGATAAAAGGAATTTTCTCAGCCTACAATTGTGCATTTAAAAAAGCTGATTTAGATATTTTTCACAATTCCGCTCTGAGTTATAAACGTAAAATTAAAAAATTGTTTGTTCCGTAATCCTCTTTTATTTTTCTTTTTATTATACTTTGTAGTATCTTTTGTAAATTTATCTCTTTAGTTTTAGGTTCTGTATATTGAAGAACGTCTAAATTTCATGATGCATGCAGAGTTAGCATGTAAGTGGGGTATACAATGTAAAATTCAGAATATTACTGTTATGTTTATAATAATTTTAAGGAATTCAAAATTTTTCAAAATTCATTTATTTCAAGTAGGCCTAATACAAGCACTTTTGAAACGTCAAGTCTGTCCGTGTGTAGTGACTCTACCACCGGTTCGGAAGGCAGACTCTACCGAGAAGAAGCCGGCAAGAAACTCAGCAGTTGATCTTTTCCAACATCAAAAATTTACATTTTATATTTAAACATTCATTTTTCTATCTTGTGAGAGATGAAAGCGGAGCCGGATGCTTCCAAGCAACCTTGGCTTTTACAATTATATATAACGTTGGCTTCCTAAATAAATAAATAAATAAATATCCTTCACCACCCTGACGATCAGATTACTACTGACAATGCTCCCTATCAGAACACACAATTAACCTCTGCACAGCGTCTTCGCCGGCGAAGACGAGGTCCCCGACTTCTGACGTCATCCGAACGTGGACATGTTTATTTATTTATTTATTTATTTATAAAGGACAACCAACAGTAGATACATTTAAAAATGTTTTTTTTTTGGAATGAGTCACATAGTAAATGTTCAACTATTTACAGGTTATCACAGCATGCATTAAAATATAAAAAAGTCATTCTTATAAATTATTTACAATTAATAATTAGTCAGTTAATATAAACCTTTAAAAGTATAAAAGTATAAATATTTAAAGCTAAATTACAATAAAAAAATTAACTTAATCAATTATTAGGAGACAAAACAAAACAAAAATGAATTAAAGCGGATTAAAATAATTAATATTGATGTCTTAAAAGTAATAAATAAAATTAAACTTAAACTTAATAAACTAAAATGTAAGTCAGGTTAATTAGTAGAACAAATATTTATTACTTTTCGTCTATATTCAATGTAACTGTCATGAAAAATGTCTAAGTCATTAAGCTTAATCACACACTTATTATAGCAATCCGAGATACGAGGTATAGGGGACAGTTTGTGTGTGTGTGTTATGTTCTCGGAAGCGTGCAGACTAATCACCGCCAGTTACCCTTCCACTCGAATCGTCGCCTGAGCCGAGGTTCGGCCTCACACGAGGCGCCCTCAGATCGACGATCCCTTCGTTTCTTCGAGCCCTAGGGTCCAAACTCTTTCCGAGCCCCATTCCGAGGCTCGACAACAAGCCCCAACCAAGCTGTTAAAATAATATAAAAAAAGCTGTCCAAGTGCGGATTGGTAGACCTTTGCCTTTTAGAACATTATGGAGTACTCTCAGGCATGCAGGTATGCTCACCTTTACCGTTATAGCAAGTGAAATTTAAAAGCTTAAAACGCACATAACTCCGAAAGTTAGAGATGCGTTTTTGGGGTGCGAACTCGGTCTCCGCGAATGGGTAGTCGAAGTACTATCTGCAAGGCTATCACCGCATTATAATAAACGCATCATTTATTATTATAATAAAAGATATGTTTATGAAATAAGCAAACTGGCACTACGACGGTTCCATTTTGCCCATTTGTCACAATTATAATAGTAATAATTTATAAAATATTTAATTCTGTATCATTTATACGCACGTTTTGTAATTACGCCATTTTTTCCATATAAGAGATCGCTACGCAGTGTATACTGTGTTGCGGTGTTTTTCTAATTTATTTTTACTAAAATAGCGTTCAGAAAAATAAAATTGTTTTTCACTGCAAAAATTTAGAGATTTAAATATTAAACTGAAAATTGAAATATTAAATTGAAGCAGATGACATCGCAATAATAAATGATTTGGATTTCGAACGGTTCACAGCTGTTCGACGATCAATCAACCTTTGACATATTGCTCTGCTCCCATCGCTCGGTAATTCGATTTTCCACTCGTCTCCTTCGCAAAGTTGGAGCTGAAATCAAGTGAAGGCGAATTGATCCTACAAAATTCACTCCAGCACGCACTATTATCTGACTCAGTGGTTCGTGAATACGGATTCTTATGTAAAACGTTTCTGAACGAATTGGCGCGAAAATCACACTATTAAAGCTGGCTTGGAATGCATGCATTTTTTTTTAATTTAAGATAAAGCTTTCTGTAATATTTGTGTTATAATGTGAGTGCGCTTGTTTTCTCTCACAAAAAGGAATGAACACGGAATTAATAATGTCACAATGTACGAATATGTACTGACAATATAACTAAAAGAGTATATTGAACTACTCTTTTAATCGTGTGTGTTGCAATTAGGTACTTTAAAGGGAGTACTTTCTAAATATAATAGATCCTAAGAATGAAGCGACGAATATATACCTACTTAAATATTTTATGTTCTTTTTTTATGCTGGTAATTTATGTGCTAAAGGATTTTCTTTTTTTAGATAAAATTGATTTTTTTCCCTGTTTCAATAACGTTTATAACTAATATCACTATTTTACAGTTTCCTTTTAAAAAAATCTTTTGCAAGAAATATTTTCACAACATTGCACAAAGGATTTGAGGGCAACTGTTCTGAATACGCGCTCCAGTTGCGCATATAAAAGACGTCGAAGGCTGTATTAAAAAACAATGTAATAAGAAAAACGAAAGGGAAAAATTAAATTCATTTGTTATCTGTTACTGTCTACGCTTCCGAATGACATTCGCAATTCGTATTTCCTTTGTCTATGGCCGCAATGATGGCGCGTATTCGCAGCACGTGTTTCAATTTCGTGGGTGTCGATTTAAATTCGAATTTCGAACGCAATGTTTAATCAAAATTGGAGATGGGGGTAATTTTTTTCCGTGGTTTTATTTAAAATTAATGCGTGTGTAATAAAAGTAAATATCACTTACTTTAAATTTTAAGGAAAACACCGTAAAAAACCGGCTTGCCTTCTTTCAAGATTTATCCATACTGCAGCCTTAGTACGAGGTTAATATCGATTATGTCTGTCTGTTCTTCCCAACATTTTAATATCTAAATTCATGCATATCTTTAACCTATATTTCCCACTGCTGGATATAGGCGTCCTCATTCATATGAACTCTTTTATAGAACTAACGACCATAACTTGGTACGATCCTCGGCGGGAAAAATTTTGGAATTAAGGTACTCATGTGCAGATTCTTGTCACAGAATTAAGAGCACACAGAACCCTCATTCAGCGTTTTTGCAAGCTGTATTCCTGGATGCACTTGGCTGGATTGCGCAATGTTGCTAGCTCACAAACTTTTCCCCATTTCATGGTAAACGTTTGGAACATTAGAGGTAAAATAATAACTGTCAACCGCTAAATGGAACGAAGTGACTAACCATTTCTAAAGTGGTTTTTGATGATTAGTCGTATAATATTATGATGTGCTTCATAGGTAATAAGTTTTGTGTTTATTTGCAACTTTCTTTTGTTTTTATTATATGTATATATATGTATATGTATATATATACATATATATACATATATATATACATATATATACATATATATATACATATATATAAGGGTGGCGCAAAAAAAACTTTTTTTTTTTTTTTGAGTCTCGGATGAAAAAATGTTAGTTTTTGATGTTTTAAGAGCCCTCTCCAAAGGACAGCTAAAAAAAAATCGATTTTTTTTTTTTAAATTTTTTTTCTCGATACGGTATAATTTTATAGACCAAACAAAAATAAGTTTCTGAAAGTTTCAGTTAAAAATTTTAATTTTGAAAGGTCGCTCATAATTTTTTTTAATTTATTAGTAAATGACTTTAGATCTTTTCGAGTGACCTTTGTTATTAATTCTGAAACTAAATTTTAAATTATAACCGATTTTAACTTTATTTAGATCGATATCATATATTATTTATTATTTATATATATATAAATAATTACAAACAAAGTTCATTAAAATACTGTTAAAATGTTGTAGTTGATTAAATAAAATGATAAAATTAGAAAAAAATTGTGTTTTTTTTGTTATCCTTGATTTTTAGTTCATCTCGTGGTGTATTTTTATAGATTATTGTACTTAATAAAGGAAAAAAAATGGCCGGAATTTTAATTTTAATATTAAAAGACAACAGCTAGTATATATATATAATTTAATAGTAATTGGTAGTTTTTATTTATTGTTGTTTTACGTTGCGTAGTAATGAAATGTCAAACGTCGAAATATGTACTGTGAGGGAGGGTCGTCAAATAATAAAAAGATGTGTTTCAAGAAATAGGAAAAAGTGAGTGTTTCGCTCCAATTTTATAAAATATCAACGGGGGCTAGTCCGCTGCGCTTTTTTGTGTTCAACTATACTGAGCCATCTCCTTTGTCACACATTTTTATTTTACGCATGAAACAAATGTAACATTTTACACAAATGTGTAATAATAAAGACGATTTTTTAATCATTTCTTTCTAAAAAAGCATTCACTTTTCATGAAATACCACGTCTGAAATATAAAAAAGCGTAGAGAAACAAATAACTTAGTAATGGGCAAAAGAACGCAAGTCATGCTACGTCAACGCTACGTGAGCCTCTACGGAGTCTACCAAAATATTTCTAGAATTACTTCTACTTGCCAAATTCTTGTTTTATCTTCTTAATATTTGATTAAAATACAAGATATTACTGATATTATATAGAGGAGAGATTCTCTTAATAAAAAAAAAAATTGGAAAATCCAAAAGTGCACGACTGCACGATGCTCATTTAATTATCAAATATTGAAAAAAAAAAAAAAAATTTAAAACAGCTGTACTAGGAAAGTGATGCACAGGCGCCCCTGGTGATATAAAATGTACATAATATCTATAGATATAGATATACCACCATCCATGTTAATTTTACATGGATATATATAGATATGCAGTCTTGCAGTTTTCGTTTTTTATTAATTGCAATTAAATTACACTGAATTAATTAATCATTCGCATTCAGTGACCTACAATCGTCAATTAGAATTAAAAATAAAAATAATTTACCTCAAATAATGGATTTTTTCACAAGTTAGAGTGTTTTCGGGTTTCACACATGACGGACAGGAAATTTTTTTGACCTATTTTGGTGTTTTTTTCCAAAAAAACATTTTTCGAAAAACATTTTTCGATCGTAAAGCACTCTCTGATGCTTCGCATCATGAGTCGTGCAAAAATAACAGATTCAAGAAATAAATAGAAAGACTTTTTATTATGACAACTAAGACACCAGACACCTCGTTCGAGTCCATACAGGACTGAAGTTGCCGAAAACCACCTGCAGGGCAGGACACAAAAATTATATCCCCCGATAATATCCCCTGACGAGGGTAATAATTAACGTGCCCACCATGGGCATGCACTGGGAACAGGGAATGGGAGAAATTAAGCCCCGTTTATTATTACACATACATTATTTATTTGAATATTATAAATATACAAATAATAAATAAATATACTACGACAGTACACACACCGCCATCTAGCCCCAAAGTAAGCGTAGCTTGTGTTATGGGTACTAAGACGACTGATGAATATTTTTAAGAATAATATACATAAATACTTAGAATATACATATAAACACCCAGACACTGACAAACATTCATGCTCATCACACAAACATATTCCAGTTGTGGGAATCGAACCCACGGCCTTTGACTCAGAAAGCAGGGTTGCTGCAAACTGCGCCAATCGGCCGTCAAAATAATATTATTTCCACGTGTGCGCCAATGCTCTGAGAGTTGATAAAGCTGTGGCAAAATTTACATTTTTGTTTTTTCCCCGGGGATATAACTGTCTCCTGCCCATGCTAGCCGTGCTGGAATTGAATTCGGGACCCACCTTAACCCACAGCGCTCACCGCTGCGCTAGGTAGATCGTCCAAAGCAATTGGACATAATATGTAATTGGACATAACATGTATTGTAACTTGTAACTCCCTTATGGCCGCCACATGTTTGTAACGATGTACTGAACAGCACCGGCTCACATTGCGGAGCGAGAGTAACGTAATAGAAAACTGTTTCATTTTCTTACTCCTTATTAACTTCTATGTTGTGGGGTTCACTTGACAATAAAGAAAATTGATATAGGTTACTCACAGGCACGGAGCCGCTGGACTCCAGCGGCAAAAGACCGTAGTATCCTAAACTCCCTACAAAAGACTATGTCCACCATTGAATTTAATGACAAGGTTGCTTGGAAGCATCCGGCTCCGCTTTCAGCTCTCACAAGATAGAAAAATGAATGTTATAATGCAAAATGTAAATTGTTGATGTTGGAAAAGAGCAACTGCTGAGTTTCTTGCCGGCTTCTTCTCGGTAGAATCTGCCTTCCGAACCGGTGGTAGAATCACTATAAACAGACAGACTTGACGTTTCAAAAGTGCTTATATTAGGCCTTCTTGAAATAAATGAATTTAGAATTTAGAATTTTGAAATTTTGAACGTCCATTGGTTGTCACAATGTTTGTTTATGGTAAAAATTATAATTAATTAATTACTACGACAATACACACATCGCCATCTAGCCCCAAAGTAAGCATAGGTTGTGTTATACTGAGATATCTAATGAATATATGAATATATACAGATAAACACCCACCCAGGAAGGGAAGAAAATTTATAGGGGGTCTGGTGAGAGGCCTTCGCCGTGGCTTAGATGAACAGTAGCACCTTATCAACAAAGACGTGCCGCTTAGCGATTTCTCGTTCCAGTACGATGTCGCCTAGAAAACTGATAAGGGATTTGAGTTTAATTTAACTGCCATAACAAGTTAGCACGTTACCATCTTTGACTTCATCATCACTTACCACTCGCAATCTCTAGGTCCTTAATGTACACCAACTGTATATCAAAGTAACACTTAACTATAAACATGAATGGGTAAATATTGGAATAAGTCATAATATGTATGAGTACTTAGAAAAAAAAAAAACAACTGTAAAAGAAGAAAAAAATATAATGGTTAAATATATTAGCTTGTAGGTATGGAGGGTAGAGGTAAGGAGAGTCATCTGTGTATATGAAAAAGTGTCGTCAAAATGTATTAAATTAGGATGGCGCCACATTTGCATCAGGGTAACTCTTAAAAGAAGTAATAAAATATTGTTAGAGTAGGCTTGAAAAATAAACAAGGAAGTATGGAGATACAAGGAAGTAAGGTTATATTTACCACAATATTTTGTACAACGTAAGTTGTTGAAATTCTCAATAATTAACTATTATACTTTAGTCGATAATGACATTAAATTTTTTAACTCGGCATACTTCAAATTCATCTACGATTGCTACATTCATACCATACCCTGTGCATCCACCAGCGCCATTGTGGAGGATTTTTGAACTGTTATTTAGCGCAACAACTGGACACTTTTTCAACTTTTCTCCCATATAAGATGACTCTCCTTACCTCTACCCTCCATACTTGTAGGTAAGCACTATACAATAAGTAAGACTAATATGTAGGTAATTTGATGTAATGTAAAAGATAAGAATGTACACCGAATGACAAATCTGCACCTCAATATTTATGAAAATACACAAAACAGAGCAAATGCAATAACTGAGTGAAATTGTAAGTACCGACCTAGAACAGTCTCCGACCGTCATGTCAGGAAAATAGGAAGGAACACATTAAAAAAAAAATCTCTAAGTGGATTTTTTTTATTAAAAATCTATAAATTAAAAAGTGATTTCTATTTCTCCTGGTCACCCATTACTTGATTATGTTGATGAAATTTTGCTAAGAATTGATTGTATCATGTAAACCAAAAACCTGACTGACTGAATAACTGACTGACTGACTGCATAACTGACTGACTGTAGTCGTTTATGGTAAACCCCTAAGGCGGTGGGTAAAAAATAACGTTTATTTCAGTTTAAATTGTACAGCATGTAAATGTAATAATAGGTATATCATACCATAGCATAGCGTGTAACGCGAGTGAAAACGCTGGGAAAAGCTAGTTAAAAATATATTCGATATATAAAGAATTAACATATCTCCCCGTTATGTAATAAAAAAACATAGATAGATTAAGAACCTCCTACTTTTTAAACCTCCATAGTGGTATCGTAGCCCCTGTGTCGGAACTCTTCAAGCATTGTTACATAATGCTTGAAGAGTTCCCGCAATTTCTCCAGGATCCCTTCAACAGATCTTGACCTGATGAAAATGGGACTACATAGCCAACATAGGAAGTACACCGTCCCAAAGAAAAAAATATTTTAAAATCAAGCAAAGTTCCGAGCCAACAAACATAAAAATATACAACCGAGTTAAGAACCTTCTTGTCTGTACGGTGATATACCTTTGCCTTTTCCCTATGAGAAACAATAAAACAACAAAATTAGAACCTCCTCCTTTTTTGTCAGTCGGTTAATAAAGGGGCTTGATAACTTCAAATCCAAGATGGCTGCTAAGTACAACAAAATTACGAATCAAGTTCAGCGTTGTATCGAAACCGACATCAGTTGAATACAAATTGTCACTGATAAGTCTGAAATGAGCCAAACCATAAAAAGACTGTAACATGTAGGCCTATTCTGCACCTTTCTTGACACCTAATTATTTTAAACTATATTATCGTCATTTTTGCCGCACTTTCAAAAAAAATATTTAAAAAATCTGGTTTTCTAGGTTTTATACCAGACAATAGAATTAGAATTCAAAATAATCTAATTTCTTGACTATGATAATTAAGTTTAATTTTCTATAGTCCGTGAAAAGCAGGATATGAATTTTAATTTTCTACACATGCACACACACAGAAACATCTACTTAAAACACCCCGTCATTTTGCGTCCGGGTTTAAAAAGCAAATAAGATTTTTCGATTAAACTATCGACTATGGGATTTTAATAACACAAAAATCTAATATGAGACTGAAGTATGGAAGATAGGAATTTATCGGAAACATCTCGAGAATCTCGCCTCGCCTCTCGTGCATCGTGGAGGGCGCTCCAGTGCTGCCCAGCGGCAGCTGAGCCCGGGGAGTGTCCCTTGGAAACTTTGTAACTTTAAAGTACTACTACTTTTTATAATGGACTTCGTTATAAAATTCTGCCCTGTAAACTTTGAGGTTGTGTAACATTGTTCGTACAACTAAGTTATTAAATTCAGTTCTAAAATAATTGCTGTTGCACGCGACTTTGTCCGTTTTTTTGTTTGTTTTAAGGTTTGTATTCTTGTAAAAAAATAATCGGGTGTAACTAGTTTTTAATAATACCTTTTTCAATTAAATAAAAACTGTTCTGTTTAGTTGTCCTAACATTACGCCAACTTCTACATTAAATGTCCGATTGGAATTACTTAAAAATTATTTAACTGCTGTATAAATAAATATAAGTATAAAACTACTAATGAAACCAACTTTTGTTTCTACCGGCAATTTAGTAAAATTTTAGAACTCAAAAGCTACAATTGCGACTGAACTATAATATTTAGATTATTTAGATAATATTTGAATTATTGATGATACATAAGTAATATTTATGTATCATCAAGAATTCAAATTAAAAATATTAAAATATTATTTATTCATGTAGGCCTATCACAGGCACTTACGAAGCGTTCATTTCATTCACATTCATCATCAAATATGTTTACATAATTGTGAGGTGATGGTGATAACTTCGTTCGCCAACTTAAACCTGAAGCTAATAGTTTTCTGAGCGCACGCATAGTAATGAATTCTTTAGCCAAAATTTTGCTACTTACTTATTGCAATTTTCTTAAGGATCTTTTTGAAAATAAATTATAGCCTTTTTTACTTCTTTATAGTTTAGCTTTATTTTCTTTTGGTTTAAATTGGTCTAGTACTTTCGGAGCCTATTCGATACAAACATAAAATCTTTCCTGTTTACAATAATACAACGTGTAACATAATTATGAAACAATATTGAAGATTTGAAAGATCATCCTGTAATATTTTTCCTGTAATATCCTTACGCAACATACAAAATTATATATTAAAAAAAATTATAAATAATAAATCAAAAAAAGCATATTTATTTTTCCAAAATATTCTAAAATATTCTAAGTGTTCACTTTTATGAAGATTTTTATTCTTGCCGGCTTCTTCTCGGTAGAATCTGCCTTCCGAACCGGTTAAGTAGAGTCGAGTCACTACACACAGACAGACTTGACGTCTCAAAAGTGCTTATATTAAGCCTACTTGTAATAAATGAATTTTGATTTTTTATTTTAATTTCTGAGTTTTCTCTACCTTCGGCCGTGGCTAGTTACAATACTCCCGACAAAAATACACACCGATGCGTTCAACGATACAAATAACAACTTTAGAATGCTAAAACATATGACACCCATCTTTTTGCGTCGGGGATTAATAAAATTCCCTAAAGGGTTACATAAGCTAGTGCGGGTCATCGTAAGCTGGGCAGCAATACAAAAGAATCGTAGAACAATGGCCGAGCGATGCAAAGGATGGCCAGCAAGTCTCTTTAAACATGTACATTGTACAGCTCCTGTACAGCGGAGGTTTTAATGCGAAGGAATTATACAATGCACTCTATAACCTCTATAACCTAACAGTTGTACAGCGGTGATAGCGCATTAGGCAGGAGCTGGACTTCCATTTCGGGGGGCCGAGTTCGAATCCCAGCACGCACTTCTAACTTTTCTAAGTTATTTATAACTGGCTCCAACGGTAAAGGAAAAATATCGTGAGGAAACCTGCATGCCTGAGAGTTCTCTATTTATTTATTTATTTATTTGGTATCTATGCCACTACGCACTACACTATAACATAAATAGAATAATTAAAAACTAAACTAAATAAAAAAAAAAACTTACATTAAATATTAATATGCAATATAAAAAAAAAAGTTACAAATTAAAACTTCTGCGTCCAGGCAGCCCTACGTGGAGTTAATATACAACTTGTAAATTGGAGAGTCGTATCGATTTATTAATGCTTTCAGATTGCCGTTACTGTTACACGTTCTTTTCATCAAGGATGCTATTCGATTTCTTCTGATGGCAAAAAAGTCATCAGTATGAGGCGAGTAAAGGCGTCTGAATCGCACTTGGCCAGTGTGGTGTATATTATAAGTATTTATGTATATTATTAATTAAAATATTCATCAGTCATCTTAGTACTCATAACACAAGCTACGCTTACTCTGCCGCCTGACCAGCCTATTTGCAATGCTGTGTTCTGGTCTGAAGAGCTGGCAGTATAATTACTAGGGCATGTGGCTTATCACCTAGGTACGCATCAAATTGATGGACCCAGGGCGGCAAAGTTTTGCTCTGTTTATAGGCGGTAGGTAGGTGGTTTTCCACTTACCGTTAGGTGCGCCTTGTGCTTGGTCTGTCAAAAAAAACCTGCATTCCTAAACGCAATCTTCGAAAAATTAGACGGGGTTCGAATTCGGTCCTCTCGAAAGTAATGCCGAAGTTACCAGGCTATCATAGCTTAGAGCAGACTCTAATATCAACGTTTTGTCAATTGAGTTCAGTAATTAATTAGTCCGTTGAGTTAATATAGGTCGTAAACAACCTCGCTTGATTGTTAATAACGAGGTAGCCTGCGAGGTTATAAAGTGTACATTAGCGGAGATCAATCAAGTGGCACGTGCTGCTGAGAGCGATACGATGCTCTTATTGCCGCTCCAGACCGGCACCTCCAGTCACCTATGTAGACTATTATACACTTTACTAATAGCAAAAAGATTTAAAGTACAAAGATAAATTTAAGTATGTTTTAGTATATATTAGTTTATTATTTTTTATATTTATTATTATTAGTATTTTATGTGTGTAATCTTGATAAGTATTAGTGTGTAATTGTTCGTAAGTATGTATATAATAATAATACACCCCACCAATCGGTTTCCCTTGGTTTTCCTAATCCTAAGGTTGCCTGGAAGAGATCGCTACTAAGCGATAAGGCCGCCCTTTGTATCCTACTTTTTAAGTTTATTTTTGTTGTGTCCATTGTTTTTTTTTTACTATTTGTGGTTTACAAATAAAGTGTATAAATAAAAAAAATAAATAAATAAAAAAATTTAGCTATATGTATTGTATACTAGCTATTGCCCGCGACTTCGTCTGCGTTTATTTTTTGATTTTAAGTATTCAGTGTCGCTAAGCCTTAAATGAGGGGCTTGCTGTCGTATAAAGTTAAAAAAAAAGAAAGCGACTGTTGAGCAAAATATATGCAAATATTATATGTATAACTCATCCCTATCCCTACTAATATTATAAATGTCAATGTATGTTTGTTTGTTACGTTTTCACGCAAAAACTACTCGACCGATCCTCATGAAACTTTGTACACATATTTTTGGAAGTGTTAGAAGTAATATAGGATACTTTTTTCTCGCCATTAAAAGCTCGGTTCCTTTGGTAGAGGGTATTAAAGGGTTTGACGATTTTACACCATAGCTCGGACAAATTATAACCGATTTAAATAATTATTTTTGTACTATAGAGGGTATAATATGTGTTTAATTTTGCCTAAACTTTGTGTAGATCTGATGAATGTGGTTGGAGATAAAGGAAAGAACTCCTCAGCGGACAGCAGCAAACCCCTCATTTAAGGCTTAGCGATACTGACTTTTTTTTAAAACTACATCTCAATTGAATGCCACATTAAAAAACAAAATCAAACGCAGACGAAGTCACGGGCAAAAGCTAGTCTTAAATAATTATTTTACTACCAACTTCTGAAGCTAAACTAAGAAACCTTGTATTTCAGCTTCAGTGCCTTCACCTCCTAGGGTTTTTGATTATAATCCGAAATATAATAATAGGAAGATACTTACGGGCTAATTAATTTTTTTTTTTGGAAAACTTCTCGCGGGCATCTCTTAAGAAATAAGAGTATTTGCAAGTTTTATATCTACCTTATCATTGAATAACTATTACTCTAATGCAAAAGTAGTTATCCACGTGTGTTGTGCCTGAAATTACCGGTAATCAATCAGGCGGCACCTGTGGACGAAAGCGATGCGATTAATTCTCTGTTTATATAGATACATACAAGTAGCTATATACATACGTCATTGTTCACGTGATACCATGTATTAATGATAAGATTTTAATTAGTTCCTGATTCATGGTTAACATGAATTACGAACTATCGTATCTACTGAGCGACGCGATGGCTCGCAGTACAGAATTACCTACACTGGATTTATTAGTGTACTACCTGCTGTATACTGTATTGCTATTTAATGGTTAATATATGATAAACTTATAAACTTATGAGATTTTAGAGGAATGTGCAGCGTCCAAATAAACTCATGTGAGTTTCAGGATGCGAAGATTAATAATTTTAGTAGTTTGTGTAATAAATAAATAAATAAATAAAAAAAAATAAAAATTAAAATCTTGTATTAATATCCGCCCGAGTCGCCGTATAATTTTACGGAAGACCAGCGCTATGGCTTTGGTCCTTCCAAGGACGTAGCATTTCTGAGTGGAGACCAATTTGGTCTACAAATTTTTTTATTAGAATTTCCTTTTGTTCGTTAAAAAAAAAAAACATTTTATCCGTGCTCCCTAAACAATGATTTCTTTATATTTATAATATAAACAGGGGTTTTTTTTTTCAAAAACGGGAATAAATAGATCTTCCGATGTGATGCGATGATGTAAAAAAGTCCCGCACAGCAAATGACTACGTAGTATATGAGGCCAAAAACAAAAGACATCTTTCTAGGTTTTTCATGGGCGGCTAGTAAAAGAGGGACATGATGAAGTGTTTGTTCTGGTATACCCCTAATACACTGCGAAGGGGGAGTCCCACATAACCTCTGTCCTGCCCAAAATAAATAAATAAAGAGAAATATTTCGACAATAAAAATTTCTTTATGCATGTAGGCCTATCACAGGCACTTATGAAGCGTTCATACATATTTGTTTACATAATTGTAACGGGATGGTGATAACTTCGTTCGCCAACTTAAATCTAAAGCTACGAGGGTTCCAAACGCGCCCTGGTCTAAGAAGAGCCCACAACAAACTTAGCCGGGTAAATTTATTTTTTTGTTATCACCATCTTCCAGTAAATTTAAATTAAGCTATGAAGCTAGAGCAATTCACACCCAAGCTTTTTTTATCGTTTAAATAATCTTTAATATTATAATAGGATTTTTCTGTAAGCTTACGTTTTATATAAACTTTGAACTTATTGAGAGACATCGCAAAGAATACATACATACATCGCCATCTAGCCCCAAAGTAGCTAAGAAAGCTGATGAATATTTTTAGAATAATATACATAAATACTCATAATGTACAAATAGACACCCAGACACTGAAAACATTCATGTTCATCACACAAACATTTTCCAGTTGTGGGAATCGAATACACCCACCCACCAGCCTTGACTCAGAAAGCAGGGTCGCTGCCCACTGCGCCAATTCGCCGTCGAGGGCACCAAAAGGACGAAAGTTGCTTTTCCAGCCAAGAAATAAGGTACCTTTCTAGATAGCCAGGTCAGAAAGACCACTACAGTGCATTAGCCGCCACTGTTTTGAACGCAGGTGGTGAAGTTATCTTTGTTTTTGCGGGGTATAGGCAATTTTTAATAACGACGCCAATGCTATTCGTTATACTGCAGGCGCAATTTGAATCCTTGCTTCCTGAAAAATATTATATAGTTTGTTTGTCCTTCCTCAACACCGTAACTAAACAATCAATCAACTTGATTTTTTGTATGGAGGTAGATGAAAGGATGTAGATGGACATAGGCTTTTGTATCCCAGGAAAACCATTTCCTATCACCGTTCCAATGGGATTTGTACTTGCGACTTTGGACGGCCGATTGGCGCAGTGGGCAGCGACCCTGCTTTCTGAGTTCAAGGCCGTGGGTTCGATTCCAAGAACTCGAAAATGTTTGTCTGATGAACATGAATGTTTTTCAGTGTCTGGGTGTTTATCTGTATATTATGAGTATTTATGTATATTATTCATACAACCATTCATCTCAGCACCCATAACAAAAGTAAGCGCTTACTCTGGAGCTACATGGCGATGTTTGCATCGTCGTAGTATATTTATTATTTAAGATGATTACCCAAACAGGATGAGTACAAAAATACCAAAGGAAATAAATGGAGGTAGTTATTTTAGCGAAGTATCACCTAATCTTTAAGTACCTAGAGCTTCTTAATTTAGTAGTAGTAAAGCTAATCGTGCAGAGCTCGCCAAGTAGTAGCTGTGTTCCGGTTTAAAAGGCGTAGCTGCCGATGTTATTATAAGCTCATGTGCCTTTATAGGCACACGATACGCTTTATAGGCATACGATAGTTGTGAAGCTGTGAAGCTCCGAAACCGGAGCATCCTCAGGAGATGTTGATTTTAAATCGGAAATAGCTCAGTGGTAAGGGCTTCGGTTTCACTTTGGGGGTGCCGAGTTTTAATCCCAGCACGCACCTCTAACTTTAAGTTATGTGCGTTTTAATCAGTTTTAATAAACACTTGCTAAAACGATGAAGGAAAACATCGTAAGGAAACCTGCATGCCTAAGAGTTTACTATAATGTTCTCAATGGCGTGTGGAGTCCACCAATCCGCACTGGGCCAGCGCGGTGGATTAGTGCCTAAACCTTTCTCATTGTGGGAGTAGACCCGTGCCTTGTAGTGGGCCGGTAATGCGCAGAGAGATCGAATCTCTGTTTGGTGATTGAAGAAATTATAAATTACATCGTATAGATTCTCCTGCAGAGTAGTATAGAAAATCGAGCTGTTCGTACATCATGGAGTTCCGCAAAGTAACGCCAACTTCTATCCAATAATCCTAATTCGTTTTCTCACGTAAACCAGCTGTAAGGCAGTCTATGTGAAGGAGCAACAACACTGCCGAATCCCAACAAACGGCACCGTTATTAGTCCGCGCGGGCCGAGTTAACGAGAAGGAAACAGCCGGAATCGTGTTAAGAATGTACCATTAGGACTCGTTATTGCCCGAGGGTACCCAATTCTGCGTAATGCGAACAAAAATAAAAGCTACCTTGTCATGATTATCGGTCGGTAATAAAGAATGTTTTTCTTTATTTTTTCTTTTGGTAATGTAGTAGCGACTTTTTTTTATATTCCCCCACATTAGCCCTTGATTTCAAACACAGAAATTCAAAATTAATGTAGGCCTCTCACAGGGTCTTATGAAGCGTTCATAATTTACATTTATAAAGTAAATAAATAAACAATTATACTACGACAATACACACATCGTAGCTTGTGTTATGGGTACTGAGATAGCTGATGAATATATATAATATTTTTTATGAATATAATACACATAAATACTTATAATATATAGATGAACACCCAGACACTGAAAAAAATTCATGTTCATCACACAAACACTCTTCAGTTGCGGGAATCGAACCCGGCCTTGGACTCAGAAAGCAGGGTCGCTGCCCACTGCGCCACTCGGCCGTCGTCGTATATGTTTACATAATTGCGAAGTGATGGTGATAACTACGTTCGCAAAATTAAACCTAAGGCTAATTTAGCTATGAAGTTAGAGCAAAGGCTTTTTATTATTAAATTCTTTATTGTATAAACAAAACAAAAAAAAACAATAGTTAAATTAAAAACTATTTTAGGTGTGCAAAAGCGGTCTTATAGCTAAAGCGATATCTCCCAGACAACCTTTGGTGAAAGTAGTTCTTATAACTTGGAGCGGCCGTTAAAAATTATACGTAAATAAAACTATTGCGAACTAAAACTTTGGTTTTCAGTATTGAAGGATTTTGGACAAAAAGATGGTTCAAACTTTATTTAATCAATGCCCATATTAATTCATGAAAATGTTTCAAGCTATAAAGAAATAAGTTTTCCTTTAAACCCAACCTCTCTGATTTTTTAGTCGTAATCAGCTGTATATTTTACTTATATAGCTCCATTAAAACTTCATAAAACAACTTTAACAAATTACACTGTCCGGGACGACATTGGCGGTTGAGAAAATTTTACCCGGGGTAAAGGGTAACTCTGAAACATTCCGAATTATAAAAGGGGTAACATTAGCGCGTCCCATTTGGCGTTAGTGTCGTAAGGGTAATATGAGGGTAATGATGAGCGTTTATCACTTTCTCCGAGCTCTGTAAATACTCCGAAATTTACATTGCAACTTTTTTATGGTATGTACCTACTACACAGAAAATAAAGTGACATACCCAAACAAACATAGACGCTATCTTTCTCTCACAAGTTAGATAGCAATCTCACTTGGAGAGTGATGAATTCGAAGATGGTACCTATTTGGCAAGCCACTTAAAGAGTATGGAAAATTATATTAAACCCATATCCGTAATCGGTTTCTACGCGATATTTTTGGACCGCTCTTAGAAGGTTGGGTGGTCAAGCCATGGCCATAGACAAACCAGAGAGAGAGAAATTAATAATTCCCAAATAGCTCCCGACGGGTATCGATCCCGGGAATTATTGTAACATCAAAACATGTATCGCATTCTAGCAAATAAAGTAATTCTATTCTATTCTTGTCACAATAGAAAACACAAAGACAACTGGCGAGTCTATGGTGTGCCAAAGATTCCAACTACTCGTATCTGGAAGATGTTCTCGCAATACCACCCACAAAACCTTCTAGAGAATGAGCGAATAAAACTAAAAAACGATAAAAAAATGCTTGGGTATGAATTACCGCTCTAACCATGCTGCTTTTAATAATTTAAAATTACATTTTAGATGATCATAACAAAAAGAACCCGGCTGGCTAATTTTGTTGTTGGTATCTTCTTAGACCAGGACTGGTTTGGAATCTCGTAGCTTTGATTTTAAGTTTACGATTGTAGTTTGTCGCCATCATTTCACTTCCATGTATAGACGGCCGATTGGAGCAGTGGGCTGCGACTCTTCTTTCTGAGTCCAAGGCCGTGGGTTCGATACCCACTACTGGAAAATGTTTGTGTGATGAACACAAATGTTTTTTAGGGTCTGGGTGCTTATAAGTATATTATAAGGATCCTTAACACAAGGTACGCTTACTTTGGAACATTTTCCAATATAAAGGGAAATGTTCACATTTTATGCATAAAAGCTCATATTGTAATAAAAAAGAAGAAATTATAATGTTCACCAACTTTATCAAGCAAAAAGTTTTACTTTGTTCATCACACTAACATTATATAGGGTGTATATCTGTATATTATAAGTATTTATGTATTTAACAATTAAAAAAATATTCATCAGCTATCTTGGTACCTATATCGGCATTTTGAAAGCATTAATAAATAGATATGACTCTCTTATTTACAAGCTTAAACTCCATGTAAGGCAGAAATTCTAATTTGTAACTATTTTGTATATTTGATATTAATCTAATGTATTTTTTTGATTTAGTTCTTGATTATTACTGTATTTTAATTATTCTGCTTTATAATAATGTAGATGTTACATCAAAATAAATTCGGGTTAGATGGCGATATATGTATTTTCGTAGTGTATTTATTATTTAGCATAATAAGTGCCGTCTATTGGTTAACTTGAATAAAGATACTTTTAACTTTGACTTTGAATTTCAGTGAATGACTAAGAAGAACGTGATTTAACAACCATTCTACCTTATTAAAGGAAACTCTTCAAGTATGTATAATAGAAGCTTTCGTAGTAACCTTCAAAAGAAATAAAAAAAGCGATTCGATCGTGACCACCGGACCGTTTCGTCGGCCGCCCAAATAACAAGGTACACTTCCATTCCCTTCACCTTTGGGGTGGTTCTTACTGAAATTACGACGTACACACGGACAGGTGTTTCAACTCAAACGTTTTCCAATGTTCAGCAAATAATAAGATTTAGTAATACCACAGTATTAAGAATTTATAATTTAGACATTAGTCCGAAACCCGCGGAATGTGGCTAGGTTACAAACTTTTCAATTTTTTTCTCTTTTATGGTAAACGTTTACAACATGTATTTCAGCGTCTGGGTGTTTATATCTATGTAAAGAAAGTATATTTCTTTAGAGTCTCAATATTCTCTAATTTAAGCGGCGCTCCAAGCCGTCGGCAAAGCAGTGCAAAAGTTATGATAAAACAGTAACAAATATGGCAGTCAAAAATACAATTTAATGTGTCATTGCGCGTGACTCTTAATATACTTAGCCGGGTGTTTTTTTTTGTTATCACCATCACACATTGTCATTTAAAATTATTAGAAGAGCACCTGGTTAGAGCATAAATTCACAACCAAGTTTTTTTATCGATTACGTAGTCCTTTTTCGAAGTATTAGCTAATATAAGAAAATCTCCAAAAGTTTTTCCATATAACCGGAACTGTCTTTTTACATATTTTTCACACTTGCATCCCAATGTACAATTTTAAATAACAAATAGCGTCAGTACCGTCCAAAATATAATTCCGAATGTTTTCACAGACCCTTCCCTCACATCGCCGCAAGACTTTATCAAATAAATATGAACGGCGGGTTGTTTATTAAAACACGACTCGAGACTGAGGGACGCGAGTTCCACTGAATGGGGGCGGACTGATGTTTCGTGAATTTTCCCCGCCATTACTGATTTTTCTTATTAGAACGAGCTCTTGAGCTTATTTTCGGGGATTTATATGATTTATAGTATAGACATATAGATATATTTTTTTTTTTATAAATAAATATACTACGACAATACACGCCATCGCCATCTAGCCCCAAAGTACGCGAAGCTTGTGTTATAGGTACTAAGATGACTGATGAATATTTTTATGAATAATAAGTATACATAATTACTTAGAATATACATATAAACACCCAGACACTGAAAAACATTCATGCTCATCACACAAACATTTACTAGTAGTGGGAATCGAACCCACGGACTCAGAAAGCAGGGTCTCTGCCCACTGCGCCAGTCGGCCGTCAAATATGTCTATAGCGTAGTGGCTCTTTCGGTCTCGGCCTTCAGTTGTGTCGCCTGCCACGTATTACGTGAGTACCTTCAAGGCAAGAGTCAATAGGCTATTTTTAGGCGAGAGAACAGCAATGCTGTTTGGCGGTTGTACTGCCACGGTCGAGCTCTGGCACAAAAAGCTGTACTATTTTTATTGTCTAGGCTACGTCACGTCTCACGGTGCATTAGCCACCCGCACTGACACTGTTCATCTTGATAGTTATAAATTACACGAATAAAATGACATTTTCTAAAAATGAATCCTAGCTAGGTCTCCGACACCCCCTGTATACTAAATTTCATGAAAATCGTTGGAGCCGATTCCGAGATTACAATTATTTATATATATACAAGAATTGCTCGTTTAAAGATATAAAAAAATTTGGAAAATCCAAAAGTGCACGACTCATAATGCTCATTTAATTATCAAATAATGAAAAAAAAAAAAAAAAAAAATATTTAAAACAGCTGTACTAGGAAAGTGATGCACAGGCGCCCCTGGTGGAATAAAATGTACATAATATCTATAGATATAGATATATCACCATCCATGTTAATTTTACATGGATATATATATATAGATATACAGTCTTGCAGTTTTCGTTTTTTTATTAATTGCAATTAAACTACACTGTATTAATTAATCATTCGCATTCAGTGACCTACAATCGTCGATTAGAATTAAAAAAAAAAATATTTAACTCAAATAATGGATTTTTTCACAAGTTAGAGTGTTTTCGGGTTTCACAAATGACGGACAGGAAATTTTTTTGACCTATTTTGGTGTTTTTTTCCAATTCTATTGCAGTAAATCAATTTTTTTAAAGTATGGAATTAATCTCCATTAAATTATCTCGACAATAGTATGCAAAATATCTTGATTCCGTGAACTAACAAGGCTATAATAATAAAAATAGCCGCCGAAATGAGGCGAAAAAAAATTTTCGATCGTAAAGCACTCTCTGATGCTTCGCATCATCAATCAATCAATCAAAAATACTTTATTGCACACAAGAACAAAACAGAAATAAATAAAAGACAACAAAGGTACAAGTCATTTAAATTTGTTTAACAAAGGCGGCCTTATCACTTATAGTCATTCCTTCCAGGCAACCATTATGAAGAATTGACCCGCATTTGAATCCTTATAGCGGTGCGCAAAGCTCTAACAATAAACATATCCCTACTTATATTATAAAAATGAATGTAAGTTTGTTTGTTACGTTTTCATGCAAAAACTACTAAACCGATCATCACGAAACTTTGTACACATATTCCTGAAGGTATTAGAAGTAATATAGGATACTTTTTATCCCGAAATTAAGACCAGTTCTCCTGGGAGAGGGGACGAAAGTGTTTATCGACTTTAAACCAGGCTTAGCTATCCTTAATACATAAAGTTCTGCCACATTTATGAGGCACATGTCTTTCGAAAAACAAAAGCGGACGAAGTCGCGGGCAATAGCTAGTATATTAATAATTACAAACACACATTTACCACAGTACATATATAAAATAAGTAAAATAAACTAATACATATTTCCCTACGATAAAATAAACTATACGGTAAAATAAATAATACTTAAACTGCATAAAATAATGTTAACAGTACAGAAAGTAAATGTGGAATTCACTCGTAATAATCATAATTAAAGTGTTAGATAATATTTCTTTAGACGACTCTTAAGAATGTGTATAATTGCATTTAATAACACGTAATGCTATGTCGTATGCCGCCAGGCGGGGAAATATTTTAGATTGTAAAGTAATAAGTTAATAACTATGACCTACATACAGGAATAACTCTTTGCGCATTTAATTCGTCGACCCTCCTGGTACAGTGGTAAGAGATATGCGGTTATATGGCAGAGATTCTGGTTCGATCTCCAACAAGTTAAAACTTGTAGTGCAGTTTGCTACGTTGCATAAAATTAGCAATTCATTTAAGTGTAATTGTTTATCATTTTATAACAAATCAGACAACATCCTTAAGATGCCTCGCAATAAGTTTAAAGCTTATATATAAACTAAGCTTATAGAAAAATCGTATTATAATATTAAGGATTACATGTATCATAAAAATGCTTGGGTATGAACTGCTCTAACTTCATAGCTAAAGATTAACTCGACTGTGAGATGGTGATAACAAAAAAAACCTGGCTAAGTTTAATGTGGGCTCATTTTAGACCAGGGTGCGTTTGGAACCCTAGCTTTTGTTATTACCATCACCTAACATTAGTGTTAACATGTTAAATGTTTGAACGCTTCATAAGTGCCTGTGATATGGTCTACATTAATTAAACATTTTCGAAACTCGAATTTTGAATCATCGCTACGACCGATTGAAGTCCACTGCTGGACATAGATCTTTTGTAGGGAGTTCCAAAATCCACTGTCCTGGGCCTCTTGTTTCACGCGGCTCCCAGCGACTCGTTTGATGCCGTCTGTCCACCACGTCAGGGGCCGACCCTGCTGCGACTGCGTTTATCAGTGCGGGGTCGCCATTCCAGCACCTTGGAACCCCAACGTCCATCGGGTCTCCGAGCTATGTGCCCCTTCCATTTCCTCTTTAGCTTTATGAAGTTCTTAATAAGCTTGCTTGGAAGCAAGCCGCTCCGCTTGATCTCACACAAGATAGAACAATGATTGTTAAATTATAAAATGATGTTGGAACTGCTGAGTTTCTTGCCGGGCTTCTTCTCGGTAGAATCTGCTTTCCGAACCGGTGGTAGAGTCTCTAAAGTGATTATATTAGGTCTACTTGAAATAAATGAATTTTGAATTTGAATTTTTTTTGCGACTCGCTCATTTATGTCGGTAACTTTGGTTCTTATACGGATCTCTTCATTACTTATTTGATCACGTAGTTATATTTCCAACATAGTTCTCTCAGAATAGTTCTCTGATCCTCTTATGAGGCTATAGTAAGCAACCACGTTAACTGGTTTAAGATCCGTAACTCATCAATATAGGAATTTATAACTTTAGTTTCTTTTTCGACGGTTTCGACGGCTGACTGGCGCTTGCGCGCAGCGACCCTGCTTTCTAAGCCAAGGCCGTGGGTTTGATGATGAACATGAATGTTTTTCTGTCTGGGTGGTTATCTATATATTATAAGTATTTATGTATATTATTCATATAATTATTCATCAGTCATCTTAGTACCCATAACACAAGCTACGCTTACTTTGGGGCTAGGTGGCGATGTGTGTATTGTCGTAGTATATTTATTCATTTTTTGTCTGGCCTGGCGGGAGGCTTCTGCCGTAACAAGATACAACATGACACCGAAGCGCGTCAAGCGAAGAGTTACGGTACGGTAAAAACCGACTAGGGGTATGGCGTATAAGCGGTGATAGTTGTTAGAGCTTCAGCGTACCTTCGGAAGGGAATCGCTTTGCTCCCCGACACGCACCACGCACACGTTTACGGAGCTACGTTCATTTTTAATTTTAAGGTTTTTAAATATATCTTGCAGTAACGGTTAAGAAAACAGCGTGACGAGACGTGCATGCCTGTGATTTCTGTATAATGTTCTCAAAGGTGTATGAAGTCTACCAATCCGCACTGTGGGACCGAGGTGGACTACGTGACCTAAACCATTTTCATTCCGAGTGTAACCCGTGCCCTGTAGTTGGCCGCTAACATCCCGTTATTATCTTCATCAGTCGGATGGCGGATGGCGGATGTCGGATTCTAGATGAGTCTCATTTCCTTAACGTGGTGATCGGAGACCTTATTTTCTAGGATTTATTTACTTATTTTTTACCTTTAAGTTAAATGCCATGGGTATTATCTGTGGAGCAGCCTTTTTTCACGGTGTAGCAATTATCTCGTCGGGGAATCCCCGGGGACCGCCGGGGTTGGGGGCGGAGTAATCCTCGCGTTAATCCGCCACTAGCTGGGAGCTGAACCGATATAAATCACGAAGAGTGTAAGTGCCGATAACGTCCCACGGGAGTGACAGGGTTGTTACAACCCAAACACCTTTGCGCACTCAGACTACCAACATCCCACTTCTGAACACATCTCCTACCTTATGGGCGAGAGGGTTTTCTTTTATCGTTATTATCATCATCATTATATCCACCCGGCCCACAATGAGAAAGCGTTAGGGCCACAGTCCACCACGCTGGTCCAGTGCGGATTGGTGGAATTCACACACCTTTGACAACATTATGTAGAACTCTTAGGGATGCAGGTTTCCTCACGATGTTTTCCTTCACCGTTGAAGCAATTGATATTGCAGACTGGTGGATCAAGCAGATAACTGACCCACCAAGCCAATTAATAATTATAAAAAAATAAGTGTGGAGTCCACCGATACACACTGGGTCAGCGTTGTGGACTACAGCCTTAACCTATATCATTGTGGGAGGAGACCCATGCTCTGTAGTGGGCCGGTAATCACCAGTGGCGTGATTTTTATTAATTAATACTTTAATAGGAAGGAAGAATAATAGTCGTGAGAATAAATAAGTACTGCTAAGAAACTAGGTATTTAGCTTCAATAATACTGTTAATTAATGAAAGATCTAAGTGCCATCCTGAACATTGTGGGTATTATAGTGAATATCTGAATATCTTGGCCTTCCATTTTCTATATTGTTTTAGCACGTGCACAGGGTTTTTGACCAGGGTATGCATAAAGAAGGAAGATGGCATAACATTGAAAAATCCTTCCCCTTTTATGAGTTATACAAAAAATTTAGGGTATGCAGTGCTTTTGTGCATGTATGAAGTGCACGCCACTGGTAATCACAGGTGAGTCCGCTACCATCTTACATCGCATCATCAACTACCAGGTGAAATGGCAAGGCTTACGGTGCAATTAAAGAAAAGAGTGGCAGCCCTAAGAAAAGTAAGAAAACATTTAGGAAAAAACAACCGGAACGATCCGAGGCTACACTAATGACGTATTAGTGGGTTTTCCACGCCACGGTGTATTCGCTCCATTTGTTTTATGGATTCAAGTGATGAACGAGCGTCTTGTTAAGGTGAGAACCCATGGGGATATGGGTAATGTCTTCGTGGTAAAGAATACGGATCGAAAAGCCCTGGATTCGATTTCCGACTACCGGCCGATATTTTTTGTGGTGTGCAATTAAAGTATTGTTGTATAGATATACCTATGTGTGCGGGCTGCGACCCGCGACGCCCGCCTACCTTTATATTATACTAATCAGTGTGCTAATGGCTGGCTTGTTTTACTGACGTACACGTACGCCCTCCCTTGCTAGATAGAAACACAACAAGTATATTAATTCATTCATGCATTCATGTCAAGTGTTACAAACAGTACATACATCTATCTTATAATAATATTATAGTCACGGAATGTCTGCTGTAACACCAGACAGAAAGAAAGGTACCGCTCAGCATTTGCCATGCATTTTAGGTACATAAATGCTGCTGAAAAAGCCTGCCCAGTAAACCTAAGCAGTTTCTACGCGACATCGTATTGGAACGCTGAATCGCTTAGCAGCGTGACTTTTGAAGCCTCTCAGAAGAGAGATAAATCAGAAATTAGTACAAATTCCCAAATTATAATAAATAATAAATAAATATACTACGACAATACACACATCGCCACCTAGCCCCAAAGTAAGCGTAGCTTGTGTTATGGGTACTAAGATGACTGATGAATATTTTTATGAATTATGTATACATAAATACTTAGAAAGTACATATAAACACCCAGACACTGAAAAACACTTAATGCTCATCACACAAACATTTTCCAGTTGTGGGAATCGAACCCACGGCCTTGGACTCAGAAAGCAGGGTCGCTGCCCACTGCGCCAGTCGGCCGTCAACTGCCTCTGCTTGGAATGGAACCTGGGATCCTTAAAACCACAGCTGTGCCAGAATGGTCGTCAAAACCGTCAGCCGATCGGAAATCAAAGCCAGGACATTTCAATCCGAATTTGTAACCCGTTATTTCAAAATAACTCAATTCTGTTAATCGTGTATTCTTTTCGTTGAAAGCCGCTGCAACCAATATCCGTCGTCATCTCATTAATAAAAAAGCATCTGAAGCGGTAATCGCAGCTCGCTTTAGATAAAGACGGAGCTGATTGGGTTAAAATTCCCACCACGCGTACAATTAATACTTGACATCCGCGACCAACACGTTGCAAAGAAGACATTTTATACTGCATGTTTATTAACAAAGTAATAATCTCAGAGTTATCTAAAAAAACGCTTGTCGTGATATGATTATTTTTGTTTTTTTTAACAGACTGTGGAAGAATTAGGCTTATGTGTTTCGAGTGTAAGAATAAATATATAAATATACAACGACAACACACACATCTAGCCCCAAAGTAAGCGTAGCTTGTGCTATGGCTTCTAAGATATAGATGAATACTTTTATGAATAATATACATAAATACTTATAATACACAAATAAACACCCAGACACTGAAATACACTCATGTTCATCGCAAAAATATTTTCCAGTTATGGGAATCGTACCCGCAGCCTTGACTCAGAAGGCAGGGTCGCTGCCCACTGCGCCAATCGACCGTATGTATGCATGTATGTATATTTCTTTAGCACGCCTCATAGCCTAAACGGCTTGTCGTTTTTCTATGCGAGTGGTGTCTATAGATTCGGCTTAGCCGTGTGAGTGAAACTGGTTACCTAAACACTAAAAAAAATACAAAGAAATTAAACATAACTAAATACCCGAAAAGATATGAACAAGATTTTAATTTGAATATTTTGTTTTGGTTTTTAATAATCTCAGGTAAATTTTTTGTTTTTTTTATAATCTATCTATATTTATAATAAATCTGTAACTGGAAGATTTCTGTACATTTAATATATTTTCAAAATTTTGACCGGGGGATGCTTTATAATCGATACTGAGTACAAAACAGATTTTTATTCTACTACTAGGGTCCGCTAGTTGGTAACTAAAATTCTATGATCAATGAACAGAGTTATATTTCGTAGGATATACAAGAAAAAGCTTCAGTAACATGCCACCCTGTGTCCATAAACCTGAGGCGTACCATGAGCCTGTAATTACGCCAGACCCAAGCCCTTCAGACCGGAACACAGCATGCAACAAAGCTGCTAAGCGGTAGAAATGGTGGTAGTTGATAAATGACTAAGACACCGGGAGGTATCTTTGCAAAGTTCGAGTGCATGTAGAACTTAAGTGTATCGATAATGCAGTCGTATTTATATCAAAATACCCACCACCAACTCAATCTCATGAACATTGGTTGTTAATCAAATATAATTTTAATTGTTTCTTTAAAACTATCTTTTAACTAATTAATAATAAATCCTTATCAATTTAATAAAATATCTCGTAAATATGAATTTATAGTTATGAAAAGTTTAGTTACTCACCCACTATAAAATTACTGTAAAATAGTACTTTTCCGGTTGAGTTATTACAAAAATCTCTACCACTATTAAAAAACTATTAATATAGCTCCCCTTGTAGATTAGACTAAAACTTCAGAATTAGAAGAAGTATTATGTTATTGCCTGCATAATCTTCTACCAGCCTGTGAAAGTCTCGTTGAAATTTATTAGCTCGGACAATCAATATATTGTACACAAATTTCCATACTCTATCAATGTTCTCTAGAATAACTCTTATAATAATAATAGGAAATTCTTGACCTACCAATGCATACATTTAAAAAATGTGTAAAAACGCATCTAGTACAGCGAGGTTACTATACATTTGATGAATTCCTCAATGACAAGGTAGAATGGAAGCAGCCAGCCTCGCTCTCATCTCCCGCAAGATAGCAAAATGATTGTAAATGTTGATGTTGGAAAAGAGCAACTACTGAGTTTCTTGCCGGCTCTTCTCGGTAGAATCTGCTTTCCGAACCGGTGGTAGAGTCACACAAACATGCATACTTGACGTTTCAAAAGTGCTTATATTAGGCCTACTTGAAATAAATGAATTTTGAATTTTGAATTTGAATTTGAATTTAAATAATATATTTTCTTTATTGTGGTAAAAACCCAAAAAGTACAAAAGTAAATAATTAATCATTAAACATTCATAATTAAAAATTAAGTTTAAATAAATAAATCTTCTGTCTATACACTAAAGGTGTATCAAATTACTTTTTATCTTTGAGATCCAACGAGCCAATCTGGACCACACATGTCCTGTCCCAGTACCTGAAGGATGCTGTTGTACCTGAAGGATGCGGTACGTATTCTTTCCCAGAATGATAAGGCCCTCCGCGTTCCTATATACGCAAACGCGTCCTAATAACAGCAAAGAAACCGGCCAAACCCGCTTCGGCAAACATGCCCGATTCACTGCAGAAATTATAATAGGCATCTTCTAGGCAAGCCCATCTATTATAATTATATAATAGTTATATATATATATAATTATAAAAAAAACTGGAACTTAACTTATTTAAAAAGAAGAGCTGTTTCTATATATATATATATATATAGAAACAGCTCTTCTTTTTAAATAAGTTAAGTTCCAAAGTAGAAGAGCTGTTTCTATGTATATATATATATAAAACTGATCATTAATTGATTCCTGAAACTATTTTAAGCACCTAATAGTACTATAAAAAAACTGGAACTAAAACCTAAGAAGAGCTCTTCTTTTTAAATAAGTTAAGTTCCAGTTTTTTTTATAGTACTATTAGTTTCAGGAATCAATTAATGATCAGTTTTTAATGTAAAAAACATTTGCATTCCCGTCTCAGAAAATATTTAAATCGATTATAAATTATCCAAATACCTTGATAACATGTACGACCTCGTGGTCTTGTGATTTGATAAATGAGAACGTTGCATGTATCGCCTCTCCCCCAAGAGAACGGGTCGCTAGGCTTGTTGGTTGAGACTAAAGACACGTTTCGCTAAATCAACGCAACGCTGTATTGCATTTCAATGAAACCACGATGAGAACGGTCGGCGTTCATTTAATTATTGCTGCTAATTAGGTTTACTATATTGTTTAAGGATACGGTATTTGGTAGAGATTAAAATCTTTTCAAAAGCCGTTCTTTAAAGGTCTTTATAGACGGGGCATTCTTCGCAAGACATCAAAATTAATTATTTTGATACGATTTAATTAATTTTTGTTTTGTTTTGTCTCCCAATAATTGATTAAGTTAAATTTTTTATTGTAATTTAGCTTTAAATATTTATACTTTTAAAGGTTTATATTAACTGACTAATAATTATTTGTAAATAATTTATAAGAATGACTTTTTACATTTTAATGCATGCTGGGATAACCTGTAAATAGATGAACATTTACTATGTGACTCATTCCAAAAAAAAAGCAAGTTTTAATGTATCTACTGTTGGTTGTCCATTATAAATACCTAAATAAATAAATAAATAAATAATGACCATCGCAAGCGACTGATTGCTCTTGGATGTCCATTTAGTTTATCCGACAAAACACAAATTTAACCGGAAAAGTTTGATTTAAATACTTTTACTGATAAATGTGCTGTTAATAACTGGGTTTATACCTTTCAATAAAGATTATTATTATTATTAGTACAAACATGACCATCTAGCCCCAAAGTAAGCGTAGTTTGTGTTATGGGTACTAAAAATAATTGTTTTATAAGTATAACCTAAAATAAACTATTTAAAACTAAATAAAACCTAAAACGTTCTCGAAACCACCGCAGCGAGGCACAGTTCCTAAGATGCTGGCAGCATTGCCCCTTAGGATGGCCAAACTAATTCGTTGGCCAAGGTAACTGCCCTCTCTAGGATCACCGGTAGACTCGATAACCATTTTCGATAATTCTTTGAAAAGGGCTCTTGCCTCCGGACCCCACGGTCCCAAAGTCTCTACTCCAAAAGGCAAAAAAATGAAGCTGCTATCCAGGTTCTCATATTTACGCCTCTTGGCCTGCTCGGCACTGGTACACACACGGCAGCACACACCATTGACGAGGTGGCCTGGATGTGTGATGCAGCTAGGGTATCAACACAAGTTGCATCCCACAGAAGTGACCTTCCAAGCCTCCAAGGTATGAGCGTCATACCATCAGGTCTCTTGCCATCGCTCCGCGCCAATATAATACTAATATAAACATGGGTACTAATATAATATTTTTATGAATAATATTCATAAGTAAGTATTAATAATGCAGACAGATACCCAGACACTATAAAAAATATTTATGTTCAACACACAAACCCACAGCGTGGACTCGGAAAGCCGGGTCGTTGCCTACTGCGCCAATCGGCCGTCAAATTTTCCGCGTTAAATATAAATGTACAGGAGCTATCGTGATACGCTCGACCGTAATAATAGGAAGATCTTCTTCTAGCACGCGATTGTTCTCGGGGACCAAGGTTCGAACATTCATCTTTCGAATTCTGTAAATATGGTAAATTTTTTGTGAACACTTCGTTGTTGCGATTCAGGATTTTGGTGGCGCCATCTAGTTTGGTAATGTGGAGACCGCTACATAAACAATGAATAACCACAAAGTAAGGTAGTACCAAATAAAGCTTTAATACCTACTGTAAAAATCATACTTGATTTAATTTATTACCGGTAAAAGATAAAAATAATATTCCCTATTTACAAAAGTCATGTTACAAGTTCATTTCAACCTTAACTTTGTACTTAATGTTTACGTTAACGTAACACAAACGTTTGCTATCAGACGGAAATGAAACGTTCAATATTGTGATATTGTAAATAAACGTTATTTTACTTACACGTCTTAGTTCCTATTTAATTGTGTAACGCGATACGACTGTATATTTTCAAGGTAAGTATTGTTATAATAACAAATTCTAGGTTGAAACTGTTGGGGATAAGCTAAGCGTTGATTTGCTACTTTTATTTAGAAACACGCTGCCTAGCTTTTTTAAACTTCAGTTTTTTAAATAAACAAAAACGTTGACACTTTTGTTAAAAAAAAAAAAAGTAGCCTATGTTACTATGAGTAGTATAGCTTTTTGTGACAGTGGTCGTTCTTGGAAGTACCACCATGTCTATTTCTGGCGCTAAGCAGCATTGTTGCAATGCTGTTTTCCGCAGAGTGATTTCTTACGTATCTAACAACAGGCTTGCGACGTAAGTCGCGGGATCTTTACCATTAAACGTAACTTTCGCATGCAATAAATATGCGTAAGTGACGTATGAAATATCGCAAGCCGGTTGGCGTAGTGGGCAGCGACCCTGTTTCCTGCATCTAAGGCCGTGGGTTCGATTCCCACAACTGGAAAAACTGTTTGCGTGATGAACATGAATGTTTGTCAGTGCCTGGGTGTTTATCTGTAAATTATAAGTATTTAAGTGTATTATATACATATAAATATTCATCAGCTATCTTAGTACCCATAACACAAGCTACGCTTACTTTGAGTTTGGAGTTAGATGGCGACGTGTGTATTGTCATAGTATATTTAATCCTTACTAATATTATAAATGTCAATGTAAGTTTGTTTGTTACGTTTTCACGCAAAAACTACTAAACCGATCCTCATGAAACTTTATAAACATACTCTTAGAAGTGTTAGAAGTAATATAGGACACTTTTTAAGCCCGACATTAAGCTTGGTTCCTTTGGGAGAGGGGATGAGTGTTTGACGAGTTTACACCATTACTCTGACAAATCATAACCGATTTAAATAATTATTTTTGTACTATAGAGGTTATAATATGTGTTTAATTTTGCCCAAACTGTGGTTGGAGATAGAGGACAGAACTCCTCAGCGGACAGCAGCAAACCCCTCGTTAAAGGCTTAGCGATACTGAATACTTTATTTTTTTTAGATCTACAACAAAATTTAATGCCGCATCAAAGAAACAAAATCAAACGAAAATATGATTTTTTTAAAAAAAATTGGTTGTCTGTAAAGTCGATGTCTGTCTTACTGACGATAGTTGAACGTGACAACGGAACGGAATGGTTGCATTTTTCAAAAGAAAATTTGAATTTTATTTGTTTGATAGTTATTATCGTTGCTATAAATAATTGACACCACATTCAATTCTCACTGCACTTCATCCTTGCCGAAAACATGTAAATGTATACATGTATTGTATAGAAGCTGTCCACGCGGACGCATCTCTCACTCAAGTAGGAGAGAGTCAGATGTCAACGCGGAGGCCGACTGTGCCTCTTTTTCGCTCGTTCCGCGCTCTCGCTTGCACTTCAAGCCTTGAATGGAACGCCTCAGAGCGAAGTAATGCCGCATACGTAATGTTTTTTCGTGCGTGCAGCCGGCTTCATCGAATTATAAGACGTTTTCACGTCAAAAAAACCTCTCTAAGCCGAAAATAAAGTTGATTGCTTAGGGCGTAAAGTAACAAACAAACATACAAACAAACAGGGTCAATTTGGAAATTTATAACTTCTGACCTTTCTTTCATCAGAATGAAGCCTGCCAGTAGGGCTACTTACCGCCTAGGCATAAAGCGTTCAGGTACGATGTCGTGTACAAACAATAGGTGGTGGGTTAGCCTGTTACCATCTTAGACTGCATCATCGCCATTAGGTGAGATTGCAGATAGGCTAAGTTGTAATGGAATAAAAAAAACTACGTAAATAATCCGACATTACGCCACTTTTAATAAAATTAAAGGTCATGAAGTTACTACATCTTGTCCTCCATATCACACGTTTAAAACAATAGTTAAACTTGAAAATGTAACTGAGGTATCGCATTACGCATTTAAATATGAACTAAGGCGTGAAATTAGTTTGTATAACTATGTAATTTGATTCATATTTTAACAAATATGAGTTTATTTACTAAATAGCTAAACTTGTCTTGCATTCCGCGGGTTCAGACTGAAATATTGAATTGCAATGAATATCAGCTCGGCCTCCAGACGTTGGGGTGTGAGTAGTTACTAGCCACGACTGCAGATTCAAATAGTTTGAATTTTTGAACCAATCATATACACTCATTACAT